>NW_012028694.1:0-62295 GCF_000956235.1 Wasmannia auropunctata | reverse complement strand
CTCCTCTCCCCCTCTTCCCTTTTGAAATCCTGACAGATGACACGCGCGGAACGTCGGATATTTTTTTTTTCTCCTTGGACCGACGCCGGCTCGCGCGGAGGCTCCTCGCGTCTTCGCGCGGAACTCCGAACTAATGCTAATGCTATATAATCTCTCTTTGCAAGCGACATTGTATCACCTTGTAGAAGCGTTATGGCGTTTGAACACGCGCGGTGCCTGTGACGCGCGGTGCCGAGCAGAGATCAGATCCGCAGCGCGTGGAGCGGTTCTTTTTGTTTTTTCCAAGAGTCAAGTAAGATTCGGAAAGATATTCTTCTGATCTTCCTTCCTCTAAGTGGCATGGTAGAACGATAGGGTAATCTAGTCACAACATATAAAAATAATTCAAGGGGTCGTGGCAGAGGTGGTTTTGATTTCCCTATGCGAGGTGGATCGCCAAGGTTTCGAGGAAGAGGATTTGGGCCACGCGGGCCGATGTTCCGCGGTGCAAACAATGGGTTTCCCTTCGAAGCTCCACCGAGGCCGAATTGTCCGCCTGGTCCGGCGGGACCGAGATTCCGGGGACCGCCGCCGTTTGATCCCAGCTGGGGACCTATGGGGCCACCCAATTTCATGGGCCCTCCAAACTTGATGGGACCTCCAGGAATGGTATGTGTTAATCTCTCGGTGATTGATGAATTTATGTCGATTTCTAATTCCAAAATCTAAATTATTGCTTCAGCCACCACCTCACATGATGAACGGCCCTATGGGTGCAGGACCGGGTCCGTACGGGCCACCTCCTGGAATGGGGCCACCTAACATGAATAGCGTAAGTTATGTGTAATGAAAAATTTTATCTTTAACTACATCTATGCTGCCAATATTGTTAGAATATCTTTGTATATCTGTATTTTTGATAATGCAACTTGTACAGAGTATATTTTCATTTACATCATGTTTGTTTTTTAAAAAATAGATGCTTAGTAAAAAGTGTTTAAAGAATAAAAAATAGATATAGTAGAAATGTGTTTTAAGAATAAAAAAATAAATAAAAAGTTTTAAAAATATCTTTCTAAATGAAGTGTACGCTATAGATTCCAGGCCAACAACAGCCACCTCAGCAAGTGCAACAGCAAGCAAACATTCCAGGTCTAGATCTCAACGGAGAAGTTTGGGTAGAAACGAAAGCGGCCGATGGCAAATCGTATTATTACAATATTCGTACGAGAGACACCACATGGACTAAACCAGAGGGACCAAATGTAAAGGTCATGGTACAGGATCAGGTAAGTAAATGCAAATTTCGATTTCTATTTGTAACCAATTATATAATAAATTTTTTTGTCATTTGTTATTTGCAAGTAATTTCACTACTTTATTTATTCTTGGTCATAATATCTGGGCTATGATGTACACCTTTTTAATATAAAAATCATTTATTATTATTTTCTTTTGCCATTAGTTTTATGATAAATGTTTTTACGCGAGATAAAATACAGACCGGGGGAACGAAGTAAAAATAAAGAACCGAATATCAAAAAATTGACAATTATCAATGTCTTAACAAAGATCGGTAAGTTTAGCAGTCAATAAAATTGAAAGTTTATTTCGTTCTTTTGTAGAAGATTTGATATGATTAATTCAGAAGGGGTTCTTAACGAAATGTATCTTGTGGTTTTGCAGTTAGAACAGTTGGTGCATGGCGCGTCGAAACAAGCGGCAGCACGTTCTACCACACCTACACCATCAAGTGGTACGCCGACCAAGATTAATGACAACAGAATATCTCAGGGCGGCGAGCAATCATCCTCTAACAATACAGATGCCATTAATCAATTAAGTACGGCGCCTCCAGGCACCGGGCCACCACCTACATTGAACGATACCCCGGATGTCAATCAAACATCTGACACGAATCAATCAAACGGTAACTTGATTTAATTTTGAAAACGTTTTTCGAGCTTGACAATCAAGTTTTTTTTTTAACTTATGCCAAAATATTGTCAATAAGAGATAAAATCTTGAAATGTCAGGCACAGCACCCACGACAGTTACCAACACGCCACCAATAAACACACCGGCGGTAAATACGAATATGATGCAACCGCCGCCAAATATGATTCCTATGCAGCATAGAATGCCAAATCAGTTTGGTAATCCGATCGCAACGCAATTCGGAGGGGCGCCCTTCGGGATGCCACCGCCTGGTTTCCAGCCTTTTGGCGGTTATGGACCACCACAAGCAAATTGGGGTAAATATAAAATGAAAAAGATATCCGACGAATATAATGAAAAACAAAAGAAATATTTTGTTTAGTTTATAGTAGAGACCCTCAATCAGAGTCGAGCCATAAGACGATTGGCTCTAAATCCTGCGAGAGAGAAAGATAGTTCTCTCTCTTTTCAATCTAACCTTTATATATATATATATATATATATATATATATATATATATATATCTTTCTCTCTCTCGCAGGATTTAGATCAAATCGTCTTATGGCTCGACTCTGAGAGTCTCTAGTTTATAGATTATTAATTCCTTTTTTTACCTTCATTTTTTAGGTATGCCACAAATGCCTCATGGTGTAATGGCACCTCAAGCGCCCGCCGAAGATCCTGCTATACTCGCACAACTCGATTCTGAATTAGTAGCAGCTGCTATGGTCTGGACCGAGCATCGTGCACCAGACGGCAGATTCTATTATTACAACAGTAAAGCGGGAGAATCAGTGTGGGAAAAGCCGCAAGCTTTGAAGGATCTGGAAAGTACGTAATCCCTTTACTGTGCATATTGCACGACAATTGTTTTTATAAAGCAAAATAACTCACGATATTAATCTTTAAATATAATTTCGTAATAATAATTTTTGTAATATATGAGTCCTAAATCTGATGTTATATTTTGGAATTTTATTTTGTTAGATGCGAAATTAACGTTACGGCAGAAAAATGAGGAAGCAAATGCTGTTCCTACCAGTACCGCTGTTACACCCACTATCGTTACCAACAACAGCACCGCGATCGAACCTAGCAAACCTGAGAAGCCGCAAGAGAACGCTCACGAAACCAAAGATAGTACAAAAGAAATTGATATCGCTAAACCGAAGAAGGAGGAAAATATTGCAAAGGAACCTGCAAAGCCCCAAGACAAGTCTAGACCTATTTCTAGTACGCCAGTGCCTGGAACTCCATGGTACACTCTTAGCGATACTTGTTTTTATATTGCCACTCGTATAATGTGTGTATATTTACATGAGCCAACTAATATATTTGTATGTAAAGGTGCGTCGTTTGGACGGGAGACGGACGAGTGTTTTTCTACAATCCCTCTTCGAGGATATCGGTTTGGGAAAGACCGGACGATCTTGTTGGCCGTCAGGACGTGGATAAGATGATATCAACGCCGCCAGATGCAATTGGAACTCCGAAACCAGTACGCCAGTCGGACACCAGCGAAAGCAGTGATGACGATCAGCCCACGCCAGCCAAAAAGATGAAACACGATGATACCAAAAGTAATTGTTACTCTTCAAATAAAATATTAAGTGTGTATTGATCTTTTAAAATATAAATTCTGCATTATCTTTCAGACACACCCATCAAGGAAGAGGAAGAGAAGGAAGGAAAAAAGACCATCGACATCGGTAAGGAGGCTGCGATAGAGGCCGAAGTCAGAGCAGCGAGGGAGAGGGCGATAGTTCCATTGGAAACCAGGATCAAGTCGTTCAGGGATATGCTTGCAGAGAAAGATGTAAATTATTATATTAATATCATTTATATTTATACAGGCTGTTATGTTGCTTTTAATTTATTGTTCCCGAAATGAATTAAAATCTCTATTTTATTCTTTTACTCACAACCTTTGAATTCTTAAATCTCTTATAATCCATACCTTTATGTAACTTTATTACTTTATTGTGTTTTCAGGTATCTGCATTCAGTACTTGGGAGAAAGAACTTCATAAAATAGTATTTGATCCGCGCTACTTACTTCTAACGTCGAAGGAAAGGAAACAGGTCTTCGAGAAATACGTGAAGGAGAGGGCAGAGGAAGAAAGGCGAGAAAAGAGGAATAAGATGAAAGAACGAAAAGAACAATTCCAGAAGCTCTTGGAAGAAGCAGGACTTCATGGAAAGTATGTGCACAAACAATTTTTTTTATACATTCCATTTCTACAGAAAATTTATTTATTTTCTATGCTGCTCTTTTGCAGATCATCCTTTAGCGATTTTGCTCAAAAACACGGAAGGGATGAACGATTTAAGAATGTAGAAAAGATGCGCGAACGAGAAAGCCTTTTCAACGAATATCTTCTGGAAGTGCGAAAGAGGGAGAAAGAGGAAAAAACTGCTAAACGAGAACAGGTATTTTTATTTTATTAACATCACTCAACGTGCGCGCGCATTGTGTGGCAATGCAAATCATTTTTCAGGACCATGCATTCTAACACGAATAATTATGAATATTTTCAACATTCGATACAAGTAAGACATGCATTCTAGCGACATATCCCTATCCAAAATTCCATTAGTGTACATGTATATTTAATATAAATGTAGAGGATTTAGGTACACTAAAATATCTTTCAATATCATCAATAATTTGAGATACTCTAAAATAATAAATTATTTTGTATTCTATCAATTTTACTGATACAAATAGTAGACTAATATTCAATTTATGCAGCTTTTATTGTAAATTTTTATTTTTATCAGTCCATGAAAATTTAGAATTTATATTGTAAGTTAATTATATTGATTTTCATCATTTGTGAGTTTAAAGATTCATAAGAATATTTCTTTTCTTCTGATATATTGCATTCTGATATTGATCACATATTTAGAGTTTTTTTTATTATAATTTATATTTTTGTGAGCTTGTTTTTGTTTTATCTAAAAGTATACCTAAAAATCCTTTGTATCATAAGAAGAGAGATCATAAATGACATTTTCTACTTTTAATCCCCTATCCAATAAACCTTTCTCCTTCCATTCCAGGCAGAAGTTTATTTATAATGAATTGCTTCATAAATGCTGCCCGAAGAATTATTTGAAGCAGCATATAAATATAATACATATATCCGCGATAAGTTGCGCATGGGCTGAATATTTATTCGGCACTTGCTTCTATATATATGTTTACATAATTATATTATTTCATTAATTTCAATTGAAGAATTACTTCACCTTATTAAGCGAGGCTTTGCAATGCGCGATAGCATAAGAATCAAATTAAGAATAAATGCAAAGCGTTTTTTAATTCTTATATAGGAGAGGATATACGTTTTAGTAATGTTTAATGAAGTTTATGTTTTTGCAGCGATAATTAATTAATTTCTTTCAGGTTTCATAGGTATGTTATTATTTTGTTCCACTTGTAAGATAGATACGAATTCCTAAAATTATAACGCGGCTGAAGAACACATATACCAGGAGATATTTCTCTAATAATAATTCTCTACTCCAGTAGATTTGCTCGATCGAAATCGAAAAGTTTTTGTAGCTCTAAGATGGGAGATGTAGAGAATAAAAATCTTAGTATGTGACGCTTCCTTATATACTTATGTGTTCTGAACTCTCCACTTCAGTCAGGATGCAGGCAGGACAGGTTCCGTATGTGGAGTGGCGTGGTACTGAAGCTGGTTGGTGGCATGGATGATGTCATCTACCATTCCCACCTTCTCTGCGGGTCACTGTTGGCACACCCTCGCGCGCCGCATACTTTACTTCAAAGCAGAGTGTCATGAGAATGAACAAACTCGGTATTTGTATATTACTCGTAATCCTCGTTACTTCAAAAGATTAACTTTTCCCCAGAATTCAAAATTAATTTGACAAAAAAAAATTCACGATAATTCATTTGGAAGGAAAAGAAGGGTATACAAAAGCCCGAGGTAGCATTAGTCCGCAGAATAGTCTCTCAGAGTTTATAAAATATTTCGATTTGAGAAATATAAAGATTTTTTTTTCGATTCTAATGCTACCACAGAACTTACATTAAATGTATGGACATAAAAACAAATCCACTGACGTAAACAACTTTGTTTGACTTGTTATTTTACTTTTGAGTAATAGTTGCTTCGGACAATACTTGTATATACTAACATTGTCAATCAAAAAATTATTTTGCGTATATGGATTATTAGGTAAAGTATTATATTCACAAAAAAGCAACGGATTATTATCTTAAAATCATATTTTTTCTATTGTTCTTATGTCAATACATGATGCATCAAATTTGGTGTACAAAAACACATATGGAATTCTCAAGTAATTTTAAGTCGCGGATCTTAAGACTGTAAACGATTCTTGTTGTCGGTTATAATATATATAAAATTAACTTTATCATGATACATTTTAGAGAATCGCAATAAGTTGTAGTACAAAGTTATAATGCGAAATTATTAAATTTGGCATAGAATGAGTGATTTGCATTTCATAAATTTGTTTTGTATTTTGTCTGAAAATCTCAATTATTTTTGTTCTAATGATAATGCAAGTGGATTTTTATATTAATTTCAATTAGAATGAGATAAAGAAATAAGTTTAAGCAGATGTGCAAGAGCTCCAGCTTCTCAGTACCTTGAAAATCTTTATAGGATCCGAGTAATGTTATGTCGAATTTAGAAAGACGAAAATGTGCCAGTGTCTGAGCTGTAATCATTTCTCGATTGTCGTTTTTTACAATAATATTAAATATTCTTCTTTCAACAAAGAATATCATACAAATCATTTCGGTCGTTTACAAATTACGCAATGGGGACATTGGAAGACAAAAGATATTTTATGGGACGATTCTTAGTTTCACACACGTTGCGTAGATCAGACTATTCAAAGATATTTGTCTATCGTAGCTAATTTTGTTCGTTTAATGCTTTCAGTATTACGAACTAAAAAGTATCGAGGCTTAGGAGAGAAAGACAAAGAAAGAGAGATGCACTTTATTTTAATAACATTTTAGTAAGCATTAATTTTATAATCTACCTGTTATGTTATTTTTACGGAAAAAAAGCATCAAGAAAAATGAGCAAGAGAACAATTGCGTTGCAATTTTTTTATAAACGGTGCGATGCGCTATGAGATACGTGACGCTAAAATTGTGGGGTTCTTCGAAAGGTATTTTAGAGTATAGCGAGTAGGAGAACAAAAAAAAAAAGAAATTAGACGGAAACTCGTTTCGTAATTTGGACGGCTGCGAGCTTCTAATGTTTTCGAAGTTAGCGATAATGTACTAACCATATTTTTTCGTTTCAGCAAGGACGGCAGTTAAACATTTACTTACCTTACACATTCAGTTATCATTAAATGGCAGTATATTGCGCACATGAGAGAGGCGTATGTTGATTTTTAAAGTTTGACTTAGTTTTATGTGCTATTTAACATGAAACATCGAATTGAATACTGTACATTTAATGATGACGATGATCATAATAATCATTTTTACAGGAATAATGAGTTAATAATTTTTTTCAGCTAAAAAAATGATCAGCTTAGTTCATTAAAAAAAAATCCGACAAATAGAGTCCTTAACGTTGTGATACCTCCTGATATGAACGAACACGAATGATTATTTCTTCTACCCCTAACGAAATATAGTTTGAAAACCATTTAAAAGGTTTGCAAGTTGAAATAGTTTGATCCACATTACAGATCATTGTATCGTAATGTTTATAAAAGTGATTGTAATGTGGCTGAGCGTGTAATAATTGGTTGAAAATATATTAAAGCGTGCATGATATAAGAGAGCCAAGAAAGATTTGATCTTTAAAAGCAAAAAAAGAATTGTATAATAGTACGTAAGCAAGCAGTGATTGTTCTTCAGCGATGAAAACTCTTATGTTAAATGCGTTTCAGGTAAAAAAGGAATTCTTTGCGATGCTACGTGAACACAAAGACATCGACAGGCATTCGCATTGGAGCGATTGTAAGAAAAAGTTGGAAACGGATTGGAGATACAGAGTCGTAGAGTCGGCAAGCACGCGGGAAGATTGGTTTAGAGATTACGTACGGCTGCTGAAGGATGAGCGGAAAAAGGAAAAGGAGAAAGACAAAGACCATCGGCACAGAGAGAAAGATCACAAGACGGACAAGAAGGACAGAGACCGTAAGGATTCGGATAAAGGTAAAGAAACTAAGTCCAGCAAGGACAAGGCCGACAAGGATAGTACAAGGGAAAAGAAGCAGCGAAAGAGCGACGCACCCGTGGAGGAGAGCGAGAAGGAGAAAAAAGAGCCGGTGGTAGAGAAAGAGAGCGGGGAAATTGAAGAAAGTGACGACAAGAGCGTTAAAAAGGAGAATGATGTGAGCACAAACGATTTCTGCGTCTCTCTCATTTTCGTTTATCTTTTTGTACAATTTTTTATGCTCTATCTCTTTGGTTTTCCAGAAGGAAGAGGGAGATGACCATTCCGATTCGGAAGAGGATCGTGAGAAACAGAAAAGAGACCGCGAAAGACGGGCGGAAGTCAGTCTCAGAGAGAGAGAAAGAGAAGTGCAAAGGACTTTGGCTACACATCTTCGCGATAGGGATAAGGAAAGACAACATCACCGTCACACAGAGGCGATTCAACATTTCAGCGCTCTTTTAGCTGATTTGGTATGCATACAGCTTCAATCAATTTTTTAATATTTTACGAAAAAATTATTAATATCTTTGATTGCAATATCTTGATAATATCTTGACAATATTGTCTCAATTTCAGGTAAGGAACGGTGATCTAGCGTGGAAAGAGGCGAAGAAACAATTGAGGAAGGACCATAGGTGGGATTTGGCCGAAAATTTAGATCGCGAGGAGAAAGAACGACTGTTTAATGAACACATTGAACAGTTGGGACGCAAGAAACGCGATAAATTTCGGGAATTACTTGACGAAGTAGGCGCATCGACCGAGCTAACGGCATCCTGGAAAGACATTAAGAAACTGTTGAAAGACGATCCTAGATACTTGAAGTTTTCTTCTAGCGATCGAGTACGTAGTTTAAAATTAAATGTAAAAGAGATTTAGAAATTTTTTCATTCTTTTTCCGTATATATTTATTCCATATGTATTTTTATTCGTTTCAGAAATGCGAGAAGGAGTTTAAAGAATATATTAAGGACAAACTCGTCGCTGCCAAAGCCGATTTCAGAGAGCTTTTACAGGTGTGTTTAATTAATTCACAATACATCGCTTAAAATTCTAACGTGACTATTAGTCAGGAACGTGCGTTTTTTTTTTTTTTCAGGAAACGAAACTGATCACTGACAAAACGTACAAAAAAGTTCAAGAGAACAGCTCGCATCTAGCAGAGATCGAAGAAATTCTGAGAAAGGATCGCCGATTTCTCGTGCTCGAGGCTGCAGCCGCCGAACGGACTCGATTATTAATGGGCTATCTAGAAGAGTTAGCACGTAGAGGTCCTCCGCCACCTCCTACTGCTTCGGAACCATCGAGAAGATCAACTACAAAGTAAATTTGAATACGCAGAACAAAGATGACAAAACTTCACGTTTTGTTCTCTTAAATTCAAACGTCGTTATTCTTTTCTTAAACGTCTGTTTCTGTTTCAGCTGAAGAATGATCTACATCGAAGATGCGGTACACATATGACACATAACAGAAATGAATGAATTTATAGCTGTAGTTAAATTGAATTACTTTACACACCGAATTATCGTCTGTATAGGATTCAATAAAATTTAATGAATGCCAATTCTACACAAGATTATATTGCATTGTGAGATATTGTAGCGCAAGCATATATATTATTGTTGAATAATATTAAATGAAGTTCTTCACAGAATATCGGTGAACCCCGTGTAACATAATTATTTTACAGTGCAAACACTATATTCTGTACGCTTGTATCTCGTCTAAATTACGCGCGAATTACAGTGGAATAAGAAATTGATTTTCTAATAATAAAATTAATAATAATAGCTATTGTAAAATTATTACAAAAATATTACTATCTTTTATCATTAAACAAATTACGTCATTCTCCAATAATCCTTGCGGCTCTTCGATATTATCCCTTCAATATTCAAATTATCTAACGGAGTATTTTGTTTAGGATATTATCTCGACCTAGCGCCAATTATTTCTCTTTATATAATATAAAGACAAACATAAAGATGAGTTCCAGTTTGTAAAAGAATTCATAAAATATGAGCAATGATAAATAGAATTTCTCGTTAGCGCGATTAGTCAATAAAGGCATTCTAATTTATATTGAAAATTTTTATTACAATACTATTTTTTTTACGATGTACATACTATTATTAAATTACTTTTGCAGAAATTAACTTTATTATAAAATAGAAATTTTCGTTCATTAGTTCCTGTACTGCATCTTAGATGGCGACACTGACGTGATTTATACATACCAAATGACTAATATAGAAATCTCGGTGATTTCAATGCTTGAATATTAGAGATTCTAATATCGGAGAGTTCAATGTGTGCATAAGTCAATTTTAAGATAAACATTACGCTCATTGATATTTTAACATCAAGCATCATTAGAATGATGAAAAATAATTGAAAATCATTTGAAAATGTAAATATATTGAAATTATGTCTCTTTTTTCATAATTTATAATACATATATACATTCCGAATATAAAATCCTAAAGAAATTCCAAGTAACGTTAAGCGCAATAATGGTGAATCGAACGCTCTGCTATTAAATAAATATTTTTTTAATATTATAGAAGCAAGAACCGCTGACTCCTTCAATAAGCTGATATATGTATTTAATTTCAAGATAACTTTAACTTCCGTTTCTTACGTAATTCTTTGTACCCTTTTTTGCACGTCGTCTCGATCGCGTGAATTATACGTTATATAGATTCGATCGCACATACACACTTAATGCTTCTTCTGGTTCCTACATACAGCTTTACAGCTATTGAAATTTTTCTCATGCGTTCACGATAATGTTTATCCGGACATGCTATCGACAGGTATCGTTGCCTAATAAACGCTACGTAGATATCTACATTATATATCCCCCCCGCGTTATACCGTTACGATATACAACGGCACGTTGCACTTCCTGCTATCGCGGTAAGAATATAAAATCAGTAAGCTAAACAGAGTGCCGGTGAACTCCTACGTAGCCGAGCGTTACGTCATTAGGTACGCGAGCACGAAACAATCGAGAGCAGAGGCTGAGTCTCACTTTGGGATTCTCACGGAATCCTTACGAAATTTTAACATCCAAGCCTACGTGCTCGGCGAAGATATTCTCCGCCGCGGCACTCGTGGATAGCAAATCTTTTACACGCACATATAAAATATTTGAGATGCTGCGAAGGGAGACACTGGCCTTTAAGAGGAGATGAAATTATTTAAATTCTTTTGTTTGTAGGAATTCAAGTACTCGTTGTTTTTATTGCCAGCACTGTAGATATCTTCCGAGTGAGCCTCACCGTCTGAATAAATCAAAGATCTTTTTTCTCTTTTTTTTTTTATAAAGAAAGGCTGTTAATTAAAAAACGTCATTATTTTTGTTTATTTCTGAGAATATATTCTCATTGAACCACGATCGGAGTAATCGCGGCTTTAATATATAATTATAGGGGATTGGAGGAATTATATAATAATATATAATTGAGGAATTATATTATACAAGAGAAAGTCCTTAATTATATTAGGAAAACGCAAATCTCTTCCGCGAATGATATGTGTCGAATCGATCTGCCATTTGCGACAAAAGTGGAAATGGATTTCGGGTTCGATTATAACCGAGCGCGTAAACCGTCATCGAAGAGATACCGAAGCGATCATCATCGATCGAATTACATCACGCGACGCCTCCGACTTTCTCCCGGTTCTCCCGACCTTGCTGCGCCTTTTTGCTTTTGCGTCTGTGTCCGGATGTGAATCAATCTATATACGTTCCCGCGGCGGACCCGGTAAAGGTCAGGCGCGACCGGTGAGGGTTAACGAACGGGTGGGGTAACAGGATGGACTTGAGAGAGCAGATTTTTGCGAAGGCCTGCCCGGAGGTCGAGGAAGTGCCGTGGGAGACCCTGAAATCCGATTCCCCGGCACGGCCGAGTCGTATTTCTCACCGTTCGAGTATAACGCGATCGATTAGATAGATTATTGCGGCATCAGCGTTTCCTATTATTAGTACGATCGAGGCCCGTGAAGCCGCGTGAAGTGCAATCCAGCGTTATATTGTCTGTCTTTATAGATCTCGACTTCTCTTGCACATACTGGAATCTTTTTCTGCTTGGAAATACGATACCTTTGTTACGGGAGCATTACTTGGGGTAAAAACGACGCTGTCGCGCGAAAAAGAATTATACGACATTTTCACGACGGAAAGCAAACACGAATTGTCTTCGCTATAATAGAATTTGAGATTTCGCTCAGCGTTCATTCAACCGAGAAAACAACGATCTCTCAGCGTGTGTCTGCCTTCGTGGCGGTCGTCGATCCTCAGGATCATTTGGGAGGCTTCGTCGATGGGCCTGCAGCTTCCACAGTTGAAGAATCAAGGTGAACAGTTGGCAGTAACAAGGTGATCTTATTCATACCACCTGGAGACATCGGCATGCACGAGCGTGCACTACTAGTAATTAAGTGTCGACTCGCATTTTTACGAGATTTAAGAATCGAAAACATACGCAGACACACAGAAGTATAATCTGAATTGATCGATTTTATTGATCGCATGAAGATCTGTTCGCTTCACTGTAAATTATTGACAAACTTACTTTGTAAAACAGAGATTATCTAAATCTATTCTATATTAAAGTACCTGTTTTTTTTCGCATTAAAGATCGTAAAGATCTTGTTTTCAAATAATAAAACATCCTCTTTTGAGATCATCTTCCTAAGATGCTTCACACATCATTATTGTGAAAAGGTGCTTTCCATCCAATCACATGTCATATCAAGAGATGCAGTATAGCGTTTCTCGCCAAGTATAATCTTTTCGTTACATCTTTTCATGTCAACTTTCCATTTAATTTATATCATTGTGTGTCGATGTAACTCTTGCTTCGGTAGTGAATTGAAATGTAGAGGGATGGGAAAAATAAACCCGGAACACAAAAAAATGAGCTCTTCGTGATACGTACTAGAATAAGCAGAACGAGAAGAAAAGTGATCCACATAATTAGATCGTACAATAAACTGAAAAAATTTATAAATCAATTTAAATGTATACGTTTGTATCACCAAATAATTTACATTTAAAAAATGTACAAAAAATACTACAGCTTCATTTACTTTTCAATTCTTCGGTGCGTATCGACTTCTGCGTGTGATATTATAAGTGTTTTGCATTTTATCGTATCGGAGTTGTCGAGCCAACTCCTTGTACATATCGTAGCATCGCTAAAAGTCATGCAAATGGAAAGGCGCCCGATGCAGAACTCGCACATTTTCCCGTGCAATTCCCGCGAGGAGATGTTAAGGACACCGTCATCGAGCGGGGTGGACCGCGCGGCTAGCCATTGTCATCAGGGAATCATCGTCGTCGTCGCGGCGCGGTCGTCCCCCTCTGCCGTCGTCGTCGGCCTCGCTATCGATTCTGTCCCCGCGATCATTTTCACGAGCGCCAAAACGCACGCAGCGGGCAAGACCCGTTGATTTTGCCGAGAAGGAGCCGAAGGCGGAGGAGAGACGCAGGAGGGTTTCGCACGGCCGTTTGGAAGGGACGGTGGATCCTGGCGGCCTCGACGTGCCAGCTCCGCCTCGAGCTCGCTCGCGCCTCGGCCAAGTGAAAGTCGGATTTTGCTTTCTACCCGCTCTACCCGCGCGTTCGCCTGGCCAGTGACAAGCGCGCCGCGCTCGCGTACGAACGCCCGCCGTTCTTCGGCCCGACGGCGATGGTCCTACCCGCGTGCGGCTAACGGCACTGACAGTTCTCACGTCCGCTGGAGTCCGCGGAACCGCCGACGCGACACCCGCGTCGAATGGGTCGACCGGTCGGGTCGCTGTCGGTCGCGCGATGAGCTGCGAGTGACTCGTGGGGCATCCGCCGCGTGCAAGCGTAATCATCGAGCGTCGCGAAGAGGCCGAGGAAGAGACATGCTGAGGTGCCGACGAGGAGCGGCCTCCCGCGGCCAGGTCCTCCTCCTGCGCCTGCTGCTGGTCTGCGCGCTCGTCATCGCCACTCACCAAGAGGGTAAGTTCACCCCCGCCGCGCCGGGGAGTTTTCATGCCAAGCTTAAACTTTAAAGCACCCGCGTTCGCCTCGCGTTCCGCTTGTCAGAGCGCGCTGATATTATAATGAAGCTCGCGAGCCTTTCATGGATAGGCTTCTCGGTGAACGTGAAGGATATTTATCCGGGGAGGGTAAACGCACGAGTGACGGGCCACGGCGACTGGTCGAAGGTTTCGGACCTTTGCACGCAAGATCTGAATGTCCGCCACGGTCCACCTCGCTGGAATGCATCGCGTGCTGATCGGTGAATTAGGAGTTTTCTTACGAATGCGTGTGTGATTTGGATAATCCATAATCATGGAAAGATTGACATACGTGAATTTTTCTTGCTACGAACGAGATTAACCGGAGACCAAAACTGTGTGCACCAACATTCATATATTTCTCAATATATAAATTTCCACTTCATAATTTCATATGTATAGCTCTTCGATTTTATTGTTCGTTATGTATAAATAATACGAATTTGATTTTTTATTTTAACCGTGGATTTTTTAATTGGATTTATTAATTGAGGATCTCTAAATTCGCAAATTCAAATCTTTTTGTATGCAAGTACAGTCTTCTGTCTGAAGAGATTTGTAAATTCACACAGTTTATATTCGTTACACGTTTATTTTTATTTTACTTAGTTTTATTTAGTTATTTATTTGTTTAATTCGTTTTTAATTTTTCAACATTTATTCACATACTTTTTATCTTTTCGCTTGACATTATCTTTTTTAGTTTTTGAAAATTTTTTGATGCTTCTCAGTTTTAATTAACAACAGAAAGCGCAGCATGTGCAGGATAGAGCCAATCAAATCGACGACTCACTTATTTCGATGTATTGATTTCTCCTATGGATTACAGCGCATCGTACATCCGTTAATATGAAGCGAGCTTACATCAAGATTAAGAACCGACGGTATCTCCAAATCCGCCTTACAGTCGATGCTACGTATTGTTCATACTTATGCGGCGCGTGTCCTACTTTTACCTCATTATACTTGAATGACAGATGGTTGGGGACGGTTTAACGCCAATTCTTCGGCGTGCATATTGAGAGAAGTCGTCGTCCACCGCGAATTTTCTCAACTAAAAACTTAATCGAAGCCCGCTCTTTGAATCGACCAAAACTATATATAAGAATTATACTATCTATTAACTTCCAATAAAATTTAGAGTCTTTTTATTTCCGATCGCTAATTGTCTGAAAATTATTAGCCCGTCATCACTGAGAAAAGATCGACTCTACCGTCTAACCGAAGAAATCGCGCCGTCAGGAAATGACGCGATAGAATCTATCGAGACACCTCGCGCCTCTTGCGAAACGCACGATGCCAAAGAGTGTCTCGCTACCTCTCGTTCCCGCGGATCCGACGGTCGTCGGTGCATGTCTGGACGCGGCTCCGTATAGCTACTCGATGTACTCGAAAATATCCCCTTTCCGCGCAACCGCAAAACGGAACGTCGTTCGCGCGCGAATAATGGTCGGCGGTCACGAGCCGACCGCGATGTTTGCCCGCGCTATAATTCCTACGTAATTCCGCGAGGTAGTGGTAGCGCGCGATCCGCGACACAATAGAATTGCGATACGATTGCGAAGTGGCGCGCGATAGCGGGTCCAACTCTCGGACTCCGGGGCCTTATTGTCGGGGGCCTAATAGACGACGGATTATCGCGATACACCCCGCCCTTGTCGAACGGACTCTCCCCCGTCCTGCTCCGCGATTTGTAATACCGCGGCAAGCGGGCGCAGCCATTCTTCGCAACCTTGCCTTTGTTCGCCATTGTTACGCTTATCGTCGGACGCACGCGAACACGACGGATTGGCAAATGATTGTCGAACAATCGCGCGCCGCGTTACGCATGAACGTGCGAGGAACGCGCCGCGTTGTTAACTCGCATTCTGAGATTTCCCGAGGCGAATGTGAACGTACGCGCGACGCTGTTATAGACATTAAGGTCTCACGAATTTGCACAATTTGCAGATTTCTGCAGTTACGCGAATTATCTCAGAAAACGTATTGCATTGTCTCTCGGCAATGATTGGCTGGATCTGAAATTGATTATTATTTCGCAGAAGCTATCTGTCACTCGATATGTCGTAACTTGTCATCTTTCAATGCCGAATGTCTGAGTATTTTCGACGTTTAAATGAAGAAAAAATGTATTTTATTAAGAAACATCGAGGCGTTCCACTGACGATTTTGCTCAAGACACAAATAAATTCAAGTTGAAAAAGTTGTTAAATTATAGTTTAACACAATATATACTAAAAAGCAAATTTCTTTTTAATTTACTCGATCAAACGCCAACATTTGATATATTTTAGCTGCAATGAAAAGAAGCAAAACAAATTGTCTCTTTAAATCTATTATCTTTAAGTCAAGGATGGCTATTTTTTATAGAAACAGGCGGCAACTACGAGGCATCAATCCGTGAAAGTTCCTCGCAATCGCACGTGACTTCAATAAAATCTCGCGCGGTGCGGCGGCGCGGCGCGGCGCGGCGAGGCTTCCTCGGAAAGGTCGAAGCAACACTTTTGCCCGCTCGAAACGCTCGAGCACTCGAAAATCTTCCGATGCGGTAGAAAGTGAAACGATCCGCGGGGTCCTCCTAATCTGTTATTCGAATCCGCGCGATCCCAAAATAGTCCCTACGTCACGCGGACAGCCGAGTGTCGTCCGGCGAAGTCCCTTTTCGCTTTCTCTCTCTCTCTCCCCCTGCATTCCTTCTTGCTTCTCCCGCCGAGCCCCCCTTTCTCCGCGTATTTCTCTTCATCTCGAGTGGCGCCAAAGGTCGCAGGAATTTCGACGGTGTTAAGGGCCGCGTTCCGCGGACCGATGGCAACGAACGACCTTCCACATTTAGACCGTCCTAACGGGTTGGCCCACAGATTGAAGCGGCAGGTATAATGGACACGATAGGGGCAAAATTCGCGTGTATATACAATTCGAGTTAGATGGAACGTATTGGACTAGCGTAAAAATATCGAATCCATTCCCGACGAGATTTTCCGCCGTCTCTTCGTTTCGCAAG
This sequence comes from Wasmannia auropunctata, assembly GCF_000956235.1. Lineage (NCBI taxonomy): Eukaryota > Metazoa > Arthropoda > Insecta > Hymenoptera > Formicidae > Wasmannia > Wasmannia auropunctata. The sequence goes on along the minus strand of NW_012028694.1, from coordinate 45,123 downwards.
GAGCATGCATTGCAGCGTCGATATCGCGCGGTGATATTTTGTACCGCAATCGCAATCGCCGCTGCCTTCGTCATGGCCGCGCGGAGGAGTAGTCCTCATGCACCTTGAAATGCCAAATACGTACGCAGATCTGGAATATAAATTGCAGGAATTGCGCATTGTAAGGGAGGGATAAGAGAGGACGCGATAAAAAAATCTTGTTTGCGCGTAAAACGACGTAAGACGGCAAATAAATACCTGTAATAAATAAAGATTCGCTGATCGAATCGCGATAAGATAAAATAAAACTATCCCATATGGCGTTTCGAAGAATAAATATAATATCCGAAAATATAATTCTATTTTTAATTTATACGAATTAAAATACAAAAATATTTCCGAGAGAAAGATGTTAAAAAGAAAAGACGAATGTTAAAATCCCCGTCGTAGTGCATACACATGCACTCGCGAAGTAGCTCAAGAGATGAGCGATTAATCCGTATCGGACGTTGATTAATGCTTGACCCACTTCGAGGGAGGTATTAGATAGATACCTCCGCGCTTTCCGTTTTCACGCGTACGCCTCGTTGTAATGCACACGGGCGCGCCTTCTCTCTTTCATTTTCCCCGTTCCTTGTGCATGCGACACGGAACGGCGATCAAGGAATTCGGAACGTCGTCGCCGTCGTCGTCGTCGAGTTGAGAAATGCGGGCACGCGGAGCTCGCTTTTATACATGACCTTCCTCTCGCGTCTCACTTCCCGGCGGCGTGTCCGACGCCTTTTCTCAATCGGATCTGATTCACGACGCCCATCCGATGATCCTCCACGGACGGTAGTCATCGGAGACGCCTCTCAACATCGCGAGCGAGAAATCGCGAGATTGGGAAAGTCTGACACATCGTTCGGAGGCTAAGAATGTAGCCTCCTTGAATGCTCCACCGAAGGAAACGCCGATTGCCTAACGAAAATTCGTGTTACAAAGCCGGAGTCCTCCACATTCGCAACGACGCGCGATCGTTTATCGCTTCGATATGAGAGCTCGCATAAAGTTCGACAATGAATGGTCTATACAGTCTGAAAAATCGATATACCATATAGACATTTCTTTATATGCAGAGATTTATCATATTTGTAATTGAAAATGTAACCGAGGCGCGTGACCCAAATTCTTTTTTTTTATCGAGAGTTTCAATCAGCCAATTTATTTCTTTTAATCTTGGAATATTTAATTCGATTAAATCTGAGATGATAGGGATTTATTTACAAATTTGCCTCCGGCTACTTAGGCCACACCTTAGGAGTCAATGAAATTGTTGACCTTTTAAATATTTCTAGGATTAAACTTATAACGTAAAGAAATTGCTCACGTAATGGCTTACTAAAATCACGTGATTTATGGACACATACGGTCTTCTTAAAGCAGTAGCGAAAAGCAACGGTTTTGCATTACGTAAGGCCGATAATTTCCGTACTCATTTAATCGCAATACACGGTTGCATCCCGTTATAAGATAGATCTTTATCATATTAAAATTGCTCATTGGGATATAATTTAGAAAATTCCTTTTGCGGAAAGAAAACTTGCAAAACTTGAGAAAGTGTAATAACATATGCGTAGCAAATTTCTCTACGTAATAGCAATAACGCGATCTTTCTTGGAGAGTTTGCTTGGAGCAGCCGTCGAGGAGATTTTAGAGAAAGTTTATAAAATCATATAAATAGGCGAGGAATAAAATCTAAGACGGACACACATATGTTATATTTACTGCTCGTCTATTACTCTCTCTCTCTTTTTCTCATTTTGTAGCTAGATGCAGCTACGCCATAGGTGCTAGCTACGTGTTTACTACCTGTCTATTCGTTACACTCTATTTCACCTCACGTTCTTTCGCTGCCGCTTCTCTTTCATTTAGGAAGTTTCCAAAGTGTATTAATTCAACTAGCGGTTAAATACATAACACACTTTTTATGTGCAGACAAGTGCTATTTTTTCTTCAATACGCTGTGCAGCAATTGCAGCATATAAATTTTCGCAATTTCTTAGCGTTATTGACTTATATTTAACATGTAATTAACATTAATTTGCAATAAGCAAATAATATATTAGTTGACGGAATATTTATTTATTGCTCAACTTCCGTCGCAATTTTTCTTGTGTTCTTTTCATATTAATTCTACTATTCATAGATAAAAATATATATCCATCGAAAATAAAAGCGCAATATTCTCAGATGTTTTTCGTTACATTCTTTTCGAAAAAATTGTACGATAGCAAAAATTATCTCGGATATCTTTCAGAACTATTTAATCGTATGTATACCAACAACCAAACTGCGTAACACCGTCGAAATCAGCCGCTGGAAAAGATAGCTTTCATTCAAACTCATCAGCAACGTTCAAACAAGCCTCTTTGGCGGCCAAGTTAGAAAGTATCCCCTTCGTTCGTGCAAGCACGTTTCGTATCGACGTAGCGCGTGTACCGTATTTGGGTCTCGTTTTCGCTACCGCGGAACAGACGGAAAAATTAGCGGTGACCGCGTGCAGCATACGCAAAATGTCCTTTTCCCGCAATTCCTCGCGTTCGCGTGCGCCTTGAGGCGAGCGGGTTAGATAACACTCAGGTTTCACGGTATAATAAACGCGAGAATCAGGCACCGATTGCCACACATCCAGCGTTTCCAACGCGAAATGGAGCGAGGTTCTCTCTTCCTCCATCTCGATATATAAGTTCGCACGTAAGGTGCCGCGACCTCGCCCAAATGTCAGTGGCGAGGTTTAAGCGGATCTGGATTGTTTTAGGTTGTATCAGCGCGGGCTGTCTGATGATTTCATAATCGTGCAATGCGCCCCCGCTCGTCTCCTACCCCGCTCGAACGAACGAGAACGAGTTTTGCGCTTTGCCCGTTATTAACATAATCTGGAGTAACGAAAGTGTCGAATCGATAAGAATCGTCGAGCGTACGGCAAGCGTGGAATACGTATATACGTGAGACGTGCGAAACCTTTGAATATGCTATTCGCGACGTCGGATGACTCCTCGGTTTCACGAGGACGTTCTTGATACTTTAATGAATAGAAACTTTCGATTGGCAGAAATCGATATTTCAGGCATTAAATCGCAATACTTTCTCGTAGACACGCGGGAATAATTAAATCTTAGAAGACTCGCAAAAGTGAGAACTGAATTTTTTTGCGCACAAATATTCGGGAGAGAAAGAGAGATTGAGTTTAAGAAAAAGTTTTAAGAAATATAAAAATAAATATTTGAATAATGTTATATGAAAATTATTAAACGCATATCGACGAGACTTATGATTAATCTCATGCAGGATAAATAAAAGAAAATTAAAATATACGAAGTCTTGAGAATAATATATAAATGACTATAACGCAATCTATCTACGTTAAAATTTATAGTTTGTAGAAAGTGAATCTATCATTTTGTTTCTCATGTTACAGGTGAGTTAGAACATGAAATTATAACATTAAAAAGTAAACGCAAAAATTAAAGAGAAATTATAAACGTGAAAAAAGATGTCTCACACACTTTCATTTAATTAATTTACTAACGAAATGGCGGAGAAAAGACTTTGGAGAAAAGTCGATTTATTATTACCATTGAAATATCAAAGAATCAATCTATATCCGTACAAATCCACTAATCTAATAAAAAATCTAGTCAAATCCAATTAATCGCATTTTATATCGTCTACTTGTCTACTTACTACATAAGATGTGACTACGTTTCATCGTTAAGGCATAATAACGCTTTCTCCATTGAAACACAGAATGCATAAAACGCGCTCTATGTTATTCAGTTAATAACGTAATTGTATAATAATAAATTAAAATACGAGACGCAGCGCGATCGCTCGGTAATACGCGCGATTGCGATCTAAGAATTCATGCAGGCATGTCCGTCGGCTGCAAGCGCTCGAATTGAACGAAGGACGATCGAAAGGAGAGCGGCCGCAGCTTCGTTGCCTAAGCCTTCGTTATACACTCCGATCGAAACGGGCACTTCCTCGCCGTGTCCCGGTCGTGAAAGTATCGCGCTCTCGCACGGGGAAGTGCACGCCAAACTGACCATGTAAGAGTTTTCGAATTACGCCAATCGATACCGCGCATGTGTTTGATAACTCGACGTCGGAGTGTGAAACACCCGTCGCGCGAATCGGCTCAATCGGCACCGAAAAGGGGAAGGATTCGCATGAATGATCGCGTTAACACGCGAACCGCGAAAACACGCTCTCCACGAGATATTTCCCCGTGCGATTAGAATTCACCGCGGGCCCCGCGAACGGACGCGAAAAATCAGATCTCCCCCCCTTTCCCCTACCCCGTGTCTTCACGGTATGCTCACGACGCGTGGAATTGCGCGAGACATTTTGAGAAGTTACCCGAGTTACATAAGTTACGCATAACAATCTCGTAACGCTCTCATAGCATTGTCTCCCTATTCATTATCTCATCAGCGCGGAAAATTAAACTCATTTCAAAATGTCTTGTTCGCGCGTTCGCGACGTGAAGTAATGGCACTCAGTGCTTCTCGATAATTTTAAAGAATTTCCCAGAGATCGCGTACTACTGTCGTCACTTACGTTCCAGATTTATCTCGAAAAATGCATACATGCATGGCAAGAAATCGCTGATAGATGGAATTAAAATATTGATAATATTACAACAATTGGAAATATAATACACAGAGATAAATTGATGTTAACATTTGATCCCTTCTCTTCTTTTTTAGTTATAAAAAGCGAAAAATTCGTAAAAAAAATCTTGCAAAATACTCTCGCCTCTCCTTTTTATGAGAGAGAAAATATTTTCGCACGGATTAAGAATTTCATTAAGAATTCAGGAATAAGTCAAGTGGAAATGTAACAAAGCATATATTGCGCGAACGAATTTGCGGTCGCGCTCCGTTTGTCCGTTGAAAGTAAAGTTGAACAAGGATCTTTGCCCGCGCGCGAGTCATTAATCCCATTCCCGAGTAATGCGAACTGATTATCTATTACGGCGATTTCATTATTCGCGCAGTACATATATATCGCTGCCCGTGGTAGCGATAACGTCTGGCGTTAAGCATAAAATATGGCCCACTTCGAGTCGCGGAGGCTCCGAGTGTCCCGGTGGAATCTCTCCCGCATAAGGCACGAGCTGATCCCCCTTCCCCACCTCCCGAAGCTTGTCGTCGCAAAAAATGCATGTCGTCGCAAACAGCCCCTTGCACGACATTAAAAAAAAAAGAAGAAAAAATGGAGGAAAAGAAAACGATCTCTTTTCGCGAAACGACCGTTAATTAAAGCACGCACGATCGAATCGACGCGAAATGAATTCTCGGCGCGGACAGCTGATTAAAAAGGAGCAACGCGAACGCGCGGTTCAATCTACTCGCTTGTTACTCCTATACGCGAACGCGCGGTTGCTCTTATTTTAATATTTACGCACGAATTTCGCGGCCGTCCGTCGTCCGGATAGCGATCGGCCGATGCGCGTCGCCGATTAACCGCGACAGTATAGCAATCATCGTGCGGCCCGCAGTTGCAATTAGCATTTTACGGAGGTGGATTTTTCTTCGACCGCGCCGCGCGGCTGCCTCGCACGTCGCGACCTTAAAAGCCCACGTTAAAGTAACAAAGTACTAAAGGACGGTAATTCGCATTGCGCATCTTTGGCGCGGACAATGGGAAAAGAGATTGCGATTTTTCACGCAAGACGGAATACCTATCCTCCTTACTATTTTATCACGCGGACATTATCTCAGCCAATTATTTCATTCACGTTCGTGGAACTACTAGTCTATCATTTATGTATATGTGCTTGCATATTCTATGTCAGCTTTATCTCATCGTTTATTGACGTTGTATTTTATCCCTCGTTCATTTCGTTGCACCGGCCAATCTCTCCGATGGACACAGAATTACTGATCCAATTTATCCTTTAATCAGATTTGCCCCTCGATGGGAGCCACATCTCACAATCATCACTTTACTACTCGTCGTTGCGTTTTCTTCTTTACGCCTCATACTTACGTTTCGCTCTAAGCGATGCCTCGGGGTCGTGCGCGATCGATTCGCGGCGATGCATCAACGAGGCCGAGAGGCAAGAGAGAGAGAAAGAGATGAGCTTAAACACCTTGTAAGATCAACCCGCGCGGCCGTGGTAGCGCCGGGGAACCCCGCCTTAATTTATACTCACCCCGTGCGCGCCGATCTATTAATCTCGGACCGATTGTGAAGCGTGGTGAATGCGATCGGCCGGCCGACCGACCGTAATTATAATTATCCCGGCTATTTGCAGCCGCATAACTCACGACGACGCAGCGGTAAAAACGCGACGCCCGCGATCGTACCGCGGACGAAGACGATCGTAGATCATTTCGGTGGTCGTTACGGGACGCGCGATCGCCGTGATTAATGCGTGCACGCGCGATAACACGAGCATAAGTTTGTAACCCGTTTTTCAATTTTATTGCGGATTACATAGTGGCTGAGGAAGAGAGAGAGAGAGAGAAAGAGAGAGAGAGAGAGAGAGAGGAGGGAGAAAGTGGGCGAGTATAGTAGAGAAATCGCATTATAATTCTTCGTGTGAGTTTTATAAAATTAGAGGAAACAGAAATTTCCGTCTGAAGCACGAGATTCTTCATCGCACGCGAAAATGCAATCAGCGCGAAAAAAAATTGTTCCCGTTCTCCAACTTTTGCTCCAGGTTTTGCAAGTCGGTTCGTACCGCTTGGAGATCGACGGTTACCGAGCTGATGGTCGAGAGATCGACGATTTCAACATCCGTTCAATTAACGCTCTGTGTCATGCGCGCGGATTTCCAGAGAGCGCGAATACGCGCGGGTGTAGATTAATTGCCGAAATCGCGCGGCGACAATCGCTTCCTAGCAAGATAAACGCCCCGCGGGATTAAACGCACGCGCGCAAAAACGAATCGCGAGCGGCTCGTGACCCCGACTTAATTTATATTCGCCCGAGGATTTTTTTTTTACTCCGAGGTCTCCTCGTCGATCCGATCGCGTCGTTCACGCCTACGGAACTATTCTAGTTACGACACGCTGAAACACAATACGAACACAGTAATACCACCGCATGGACAACAAAGGGACTTCGGGATTGAATTGCGTACCCGGAGGCTGTGTTCGTGTATTATTTCAGTGCTCGGCAACAGATAGAAGAGACAGAGAAAGAGAAGAGAGGAGGGACTTCGTCTTAATCGTTGAGGTCTATAACCGATCCGAAATTATGTAATGATTGCGAAAAATAATTGCCGCAATAGAGGGTAACTAAAACGAATCTTCGCGTCAAAGAATTTTCTTTGGATTTTTTTAAAGGAGAGAAGCACGAATCAAAAGCATTTATATTTGAAAAGAATATAATTGTAACGTTAACAAAAAGCGCGTAATTTCGACTTGCTTTTTAAAATAATAATTATATCATTCATTTATCATGTAAAATATTAACAAATACAGAACAGATTTTTTGTTAAGATTTGATCAGAAAAGGTATCGTTGTCCATATTTTAAATTATTTTTAAATGCAAACTATAAAATATATTGCGTGATTTATTTCATTTTTCTCTCTTTCTCTCTCTCTCTTTCTTCCTCCTGACATATTGATGTGTATCTCGTGCCTTTATTATAGCGCGCGACGTAATATCGCGGCGCGCTCGTTACGTTACTCCTCGCTGCTCTCTATCCTCCATTTAGGCGTATCCACAACACAAGTTGCCTCCTTCGACACATGCACCGAAGTAATATCTATCTTGGAGATTTTTATCCGCTGGTATACTGCGCAAACCGCTAATAAATTATGCCCGCGCGACTCGTTTAAATGCACAGTGCCGCGGCGAAATGCGCGATACTTCGCCTTTCACCTTGCTACGATAATGCATTCTGTCGTGCATTGTGGCTCCGGTCGGGATAACTGCCATCGTATTATCGTATACCTCGTACCTCGAGCAGCAACAATTACGCGGAAACCGTCGAAAATCGGTCGCCCAGGACCGTCGCGGTTTCCCGCGATTAATGAAAGAGCGAGTAAAAGTCGCGGCGCTACGTCGTCGTCCCGATTTTTTTTTTTTTTTTACGAGTGCGTCGTTAAGAAAAATTGCGCCCGCAATATCGCGCAAAATCGCAAGAATAGAATTAACAAACACAGTAAGATTTATCTTCCATAAATTTTTCTCACAGTCGCGCAGTCTTTCAAAAGCAACGTTGTCTGAAAAAAAACTGTCCTCAATATATACAAATATGTGTAATGTTGTAAACCTGAGAGAGAAAAAGAAATCAAGATAAAGAAATTAAGGTCGTTCTGTAGATCGGATGTTTTTACGGAGAAAATAAGTTTCTAAATAATATTAGAAAGCGTCTTCGCTTTTTCCAAGATTTTCAGCAGTATATAACTCGGCTTTGTAAGACAATTCCTTACGTGCGCGCATAAATCATCATCAAAAGCATACATACTCGGTACCAAATACTGTGAAAGATATTTTTCCTGCGACGGGAAGAGGATTGTGCACAAACGAGAAATCGAGAACACCTTCGAAATTATACTCCTATTCACAATGTGATTCCGCGCATAAGTTATGTCTACCGTTGACTTGCAGAAACGGCTCGGTCCTGGGACAAGCTCTCGCAGCTGATACCAACGAATTCGGTGTACGAGAAGCAAGACCGAAATGCATCGCCGTCCGGCAACGAGGCCGATGCATCGCTGGCGCATTCGCTGACGGAGAACAATGTGATGGACACATCGAAATCGAAGGGGGGAGGCGATCACGAGGAGGCGATGGCGGCGGAGAAGGAGGAGAAGGAGGAGGAGAAGGAACCTAAGCTGACGTACGACGAGGAATACGAAGATGAAGATAAGCACGAAGAGGAAGAGCTCGAGGAGGAGGTAGTGGAAGAGGTGGAGGAGGAGGAGAAGAAAGATCCCCCTGATACCGAGAATGGCGCAATGAAGAAAGAGAGATCTCCGCCGGAAACCGGCAGCAAGGCGAATATTGAGGCGGGGGACATTTCCAGGGATGGGGATTACCTCGAAGACCTCCCGACGAATCAGGACGACAATACGTATTATTATTACGATGAGTACGAAAACGGAAATCGTTCCCGATACGATGCCGCAGGTGAGTTTTGGTCGTTTCTACTAAACTGTGATTTAAACACATTTATTTCTTTTCTCGGATGCACGATTAATAATCACGAAATAATCTTCGCATCACAACCCTCGACAAATATCATTAATTTAGTATTTTGTAAAAAATATCAAATCTTTTTTTATTAGCGTGTATCAATTGGATTCTACAATCGCATAGTGTGCTGTTCTTAAAAATGAGAAAAATATGACTAATTGTATTCCCGTTCCTTTCAATTCAAATACCTATTTGATAAAAAAATAAAAAAAAAAACATTTTAGATGGCGAAAACCTCGACTACTTGGACACGGAATCTGAAGAGGAGGACGTCACACCGGGAAACTCGTCAGGGGAATCGGATCATGGCGTTCTGGAGAAGAGAGATAAAGAAGTCTCGCACGAGTCGACTGTGTCCAATTCGTCGCGAATCGTCGAGGAGGAAGTCGGCAATCCGATATCGTCGACGGAGCTGGAGAAAGGCTCGTCCATGGAGGGCAGCGACAAAACGTTCACTGCGCTCGACGCATCCGGAGAGACGGAGGAGCCTGAGAATGTCTCCGCCGAGGTCAGTTCCATTCTGATAGGCGGTGCCGTGGTCTCCGTGGTGACCACGAAGAGCGTGGTGAACGGCACGATATCAGTGCCGACGACGGTCTCGCCGGCCACTACGGAGCAAGTCGCGCCGCCGCCGCCGTCGTCGTCGCCCTCGTTGATCGAGACCGACGACACAACCGAGGGACAGCCGGAAGTGACCACGGAGGACTCCGCGAGAATCCTGGCCTCCGTGCAAACCAGCCGCAGCGTATCGGGCGCGCGCTTCCTGCCGTTCCCGGTGATAGATCGCGTGGAGCAGGTGGAGGCGCACGGCGGGTCGCTCGAGAGCAAGAAGACGTCGCAACCATCGTCCACCGAGAGCATCATCGACAAGCTCGACTGGGCGCAGTCCAAGCTGTCCAGTGATCTCCTGCCGGCGGCCATCCTCAGTACCGGTGGCTTCCGAAACGCCGGCAACACGCTGCAACTGGACGTGCTGGCCGAGCGTGATCGCACTACGACTACGACTGCGACTACGACGACGTCGACGACGACTCGCAGGAGCTTCACCACCACGGCCAAGGCACCGGTCATCAGCAAATTCATACCACGACGTTACAATGACAAAAGACAGGAGCACACCAGCACTACCGCGGCGAAGCCGCGATTTGAGACCGTAGTCGACACCCTGGAAGGTTTGCTGCCTCGAAATTACGTGTCGAGAGGAACCACTCCAAGTGCGGTTTCCAAGACAAATTTCAGGTTGGACATGTCGCATAAATTTTTGGAAGACTTATAAAATTTATATTTACAAAGAATTATTATACATATCACATCTTAGATAAATAATAATAATTGGCGACTCGAAAATAACTTTTGACATATTAATTTTTAAATTATCGACAAAAACGATCAAGTACACTTATCGATAATTAAGTGATTGTATTGATAAATCAAAATTTGACAATTAATAGCTAAGCATTGATGATGGTTATTACGATTTTTCTTCCAGGCCTTTTTCAAAGCCAACGACGACCACGGAAGCAGCGGAGACAAAGACGTCACACACATCGACGACACCACGAACGAAATCTAAAGCCAGTATTGCTGTCCAAGATATTAGCGCATTCCTGCCGCAAGGATATAAGCTAAAGAAAGAAGATGCAGCTGTCACGGAGAGTTCCCTCCTCAGCGAAATTCTCGCCAAATCTAAGGTCGATATTTCGTCTCTCTTACCACCTGGCTATGACAAGAAGAAGATCGAGGAAGAATCCAAATCAAAAGATACAACAACGACAACGACTATAACGACGACGACGACAGCGAAAAGTACAGGCCTGTCTCCGGAAAAGATCACCTCGTCTATCCAGGATCTTTTCACGTCCTCCAAAATCGATATCTCCGCCTTGTTACCCAAGGATTACGAACAAAAGAAGAAGGACCTCGCTCCGGAGAGTAAAGCTACTGGTGACGCGAACAGCGAACAGAATACGACGGTCACGGAACGAATCGATTCCGAGTCGCCTACCACGAAGAAAGCCGGCGGCTTGAAGATCGTGTTTCCCAGCAGACCAGGCGGTCGCAAGCCGATCCACAAAATAACCACTCCGCAGACTCCACGTGGAGATGGTTCAGGGACGGTAACGCCAAAAATACAAAAAGGATGGCCGACTCGGTAAGCTAGTCTTACATCTTAATTATTATTATTAAAAGAATAGATTTTCTTTAACGATCTCTTCAGATATTAAATTTGGAATGTCTTTTGTTTATCATTATAAATTTTGACTTTCTGGACTTACGAAGAAGTCTCACGAAGTAGTGATAATTATATTACCATATTTAATGACAATCGTGCCGACAAATTTCAGAGCTACTACGGAGTTCACCGGATGGCCAACTCCGTCCACTACGCCGATCTCCATCGAGAAGCTGCTAGAAGCAGCGCGCACGGCTACGGTAGCGTCGGTGAACATATCGCTTATTCCCAGCACGAACGAGATCTCGAGCACGTCGTCGACGTCGACGACGACGACGACACCAAGGCCGACGACTCCCGGCGTGTGCGACGACGAGTGCGAGGTCGCCGGCACGATACGTATCATCGGGAACGCGACGTGGGTACCGGAACTGTTCGATCGGAACACCCGCGAGTGGCAGGAGCTCGCGAATCACGTGGAACGAGAGGTACATCCCTAAGTTTCCTAGTGTTCTTTGCAAAATGCCATTTGTGTTTAAATCACATTTTTTTCCAGATAAACTTGATATTCTCGAAATCCAGCGTTTTAAAGAAATGGTACAAAAAAATAAGGATCGACTCCTTCAGGTATTTCCAACTTTATAATTTGGAGCAATTATGTCGAAATAACATATTAGACATCATTATATCATATTTTGAATTAATCGATCTCATATTGAAACTCAACAAAGATAATGATGGTTATTTTCAGTCAGGGCAGCATCCTAGTGGACTACTTTATCGAGCTAGCCAATGTACAACAGAAAGTAAACACACAGGAGTTAAAAGTGATTTTCCACGACTCGCTCAAGACGTACAACGCTAGTCGGAATGAAACGAGCACGAAAGTTCCACTGAAGATGGGGATTTTTACTATCGATCCCAAGTACACCGATTTCGTAGGTACGTCATCAAGAGTCTTTTCGTTTCTCTCATTATTCTACATGTTCATTATACGTGTATTATCTTTTTCTAGTTATACCTAAACTGAATATGCCGCAGTACATCGAGAAGGATGATAGATTGATACCTCAGTGGGCAATCGCAGTGATAGTGATAGGTGTCGGAGGTTTGCTGTTTATTATCGTGTTTGGCGTGTCTGTGGTGAGTGTCAAAACCGTCCGAAGTCTTCGCGCGGTCGCATAAACAGCGAAAGTAAAAGATAATAAATGAATTCATTTTCCAGCTCGTGAACAGGCAAAGCGGATCGAAGCTGAAGCCGACCATGTCCGCCATTTACGACGAAGAGGTGGCTAAGCACACGTCGAGTCACAGATCGAGCGACTACTCGAAACCGGTGCACACGATATGGACCGACCCCGACGTCTCTTGGAACGACAAGTCTTTCGAGTCGAATTCTAACAAGGTAAACGAGCGCGCGGGACAATGTCGCAAGATCGCCGATTGCATGTCATGATTTACTTATCCTGAACATCTATTTCTTTTCAGATTCTGGTCGATAAGTCCTTCCAGGACAAGAAATACAATATGTACGACAGTTGGCGATCCGAGTGGAACGGTTATTATTACAATCCCTCGCATACGAGCAGCAAGTACGGTTACGACAGTACTACGAACCTGTCGAGCCGCCACCATCCCGATTACGACACGAATTTCTAAACGGCAATAAACTTCAATTTCCTCTATCAATATACCGAGATTTCACTTAATTTATTCGGCGACTTAGGTAAGCAACTTCGAGAGATCGGAATATTTACTCTATTTTTTTTTTTTTTTTTTCGACAATGCGCGCGTTTCTTTCGATACGAGATCACCAATATCCACGTGGAACATTTTAAATGCATGAATTTGTTACTATTTTATATTCTCTCGCGCATCTAGTAATACCTATGTTCATTATTTCGCGACATCGAATTTATTCATTTATTCTTTATCTGTTTGCCTTACTAAGGGATTTATTTATTCTAGTCAGAATAATAAGTAATCACATTTTGGTAATCGGTCGTTCTCCACCAGGACCGATAGCCATTGACGCCAATGTATGTTGCCGCGACGTGTTTTGAAAACCGCAAGTGTGTAAAGTAGACTTAAGCGAAGAGAAAATGGCGATTATACCGACAGCGAAATATTTTCTCATTTATAAACGAAATGAGCCACTGAATAGAGACCAAATCACGATGTATGTTATCACGATTCTTTTTTTATAATCATATACGTACATTCATTTGGCGCCACATAAAAAAATATATAAAATTCGTATATATATTATCTTTCTTGTATACAAACTTAAAATAACTTACTCAACAAGGACAGTAGTCTCATAATCGACGAAACAGTCGTTTCTTCCGGAGTGTCAACGTGGCATCTGAGCACATTCAGAAGTTTTTGATATAAAAACGATTGCCTGTAAAAAAAAAATGGAATAGCATGATTTTACTCAACATCCTCCTTTCCGTGTTTTTAATTACGTAAGAAGACGTAATCGTACTCGACAGATAAACGGTTTTGAAAACATCATTGGTAATCAGACAAAAAATGAGTCTTGATACATATAATGAAGCTTGATGCGTCTTTCTTTCATTCAATGATGTTTTTAAACCGCACCGCAGATGTTCTAGATATTACCTGCTAGCTGGCTTGCATATCGATAAGTGATCCTGCGGAATCTCGAAGAATTCGCCCACGCCAGGATCTGGAAAGACGAGTCAGTATACTGTTTTATATGCATGTGTGTTTGTGTACGGTGTGTGTTGTTGTCGATAAGAATCTAGATAAGTTAGATTTATCTACAAATGCATACCATCGAGGTAAGCTGATGTATAATCATATGAAAATCGAAACATCAACAATGTATGTCTAATTTGTCTTAGGCTTGATTGCACCAACGTTATTTTGACTTTAAGTGAGACTTAAAACTTTGTTTTTTTTTAAACCTTGAATGAGAGTGTTTCAAGATTCGCTTAAAGTCAAAATAACGTTACTGCAATCGGGCTTTATAGCATTACCTGCTGAATTGAGGCTGACAAATTGGAAAGGAAACTTCAACGCGGTTACAAGCGTAGGTTTGGCCTCGGCGAAACTCACAATCTCTATGCGGTATTTATTCAACATTTCTAAGAACTCTTCGTGCAATCTTAGTAACTGCGGCGATCCTGAAATGCGATTAGATCGGCAAATTACTTAGTAAATTATTTAATCGGTATTAATTAGAACTAAGAAACAGATTGACGGGATTACCTTCACGTAGTTCTTGAACTTCGACCGTTGGCCACAGCAGCATTTGCGTTGCTTGCTTCAGAGCCGCCACATGTGAGCCTCGATGAGGAGTACCGTAAAATAAGATAGCTTTGGTATTCTTGCAAATGCCATGCTTATCTCCAGTTTTCCACTCTACAAACGTAATTATAACATGTAACGACTTTAATAATAGCAATAGCAATAATTTTATCGGTACAGTTATCGAAGTATATAAAAATTAGTGTAAATTTTCAGCTTATACGTACCTTCTACAAGCATCTTTTTAATTAACAATCCACCCATTGAATGAGCGACCCATATAAGTGGCCGTTGGCCCACGTTCGCCATTGTCAATTTGGTAACGAATTCTTCGCTTCTCTCTTTAATAGTGCTCCTAATAAAAATAAATGTGATGCATCAAACACTATCGGAATATTTAATACCTAAATTTATTAGACACGAGAGGTTCAAGACATTCCCATGCAGTGATAAAGTGCAGTACTCACTTCATGCTTTCTATCGGACAGAAAGGAGTCCACAGAGATAAACTCGTACCATAGTTAACACCTATGACTCGCAAGGATGGTATGTCTGCAGGTAACCAGTCTTTGGGCCAGCAAAGTGTTTTTGATGTATTAAAGTCGCAATCATTTCTCATACAGGCGTCATCTCTAGAAATATCGCGTGCGCAAAAATTCACAGATAATTAAAAATATGATATTTGTAATTTATAAACGAGTCATCAGCATGACGACTTTGAAATTGATAAATGTGTAAAAATTTACCCTCTGCAGAAATAAGGTCCGCACGCGCAATCGTTTGTGTTTTGTGGACAATCATCCAGTACCACCTCAAAATCCTGGCCTATTTTTCTCCATTCGCGTAAATGCAGATCGCGAGCCAAGTCTTTAAAGAATTCCTGAGGACGATCGTCATCGACCATAGTAGATAAGTAATCCGTAGTCTCGACCAATGTATTCTCCTCTGCAATTAAACAGATAATTTGACAATAAGACAAAGAGATAATCTCTATTGTGAGAAAATGTCATAGTCTCCCTTAAAAAACTACATTTAAAAGATGTAAAAAAAATTATAAGGAAATAAAACCGCTATGATAACTAAATATCATGCTACGTAAAAATGCACTATATATGTTTGTAGATTCAGGACTCAAATCTGACAATATATAATCATATTGCTAAGTCACAAGTATGGACTTTGTCCATACTTGTGACTTAGCAATATGATAGCGCTTCACGCATTCGGATGAATTCTGCAACGTTTTATAATATGCTTGACATTTATGTATTATTCTTGTATAGCCTCTAGGACTATAGTAGAAATAACGATACAACAAAATAAAATTCGAAAAATTATATAATCGTAGACAAATATTAACAAACCTACAACTCCAAGTGCAGAGGTATCGATGTCACGTTGTCTCCAGGTAACGAAAACTCCGCCTAGCAATCCATGCAGGAACACAACGTCCATTTTTGTTGCCGCATGAACTCGGTGCAGAGGATAAAGGAGATAGACGCTCTGCGGATATTTCGCCTTGTCATTTCCGTCTGTATCTAGATTCACCAACGCACTGATCGCCTGGGCCGATAGGCGAATGTCGTCGCTGCGGGACCAACGTGACAGTATGCCGATCCATCCTTCATGGAAGCAGTTATGTCGTCAGTAATGCAATCACATATTGCAGACAGATGAAATCTGTCTTACCGGATTCGTAGATAGTCTCCAAATATTCCGAATGAAGAGATATGTTGGATAATATTCTTGCGAGCAATATGCACATTTCTACGTCGTCACTGCAAATTTTCTGTATCGCTGTTAATATCGGCAAAGCTCCGGCATTGATCAGGTCTGAAATCCAAAAATTAAGCAAAAGATATAGGGTGTATGTATATACATGTACAACAATCTGCAGACTTGCACAAAACATTTTCACATCTTACGTTTGCTGTATTGTTCCACGGAAGAATGATGGCATATTGCACGAATGCAACTTTTAAGCAATTCATCATCCCGAACTGTTGTGGTTTCTGCAGAAAGGCCCACGCTCGTCAAATCGTGATCAAACCATTCTACAAGATACTGTACATCAAATTAAAATAATTAGAGACAATTAAATAAATTAAATTACAATTACAACACTAACATTGAATATGTTACTTTATTGTAACATTTATAATCAATCATAATATAAAAATAATAATTTAAAGATATTTCAATTTTTTAACTTCAAAGATAACGCTTCAATTTATACTTTTTAAATATATTTTTTTACAATTTTGTCTTTTTTCATTACTTTAATTAATATTTATATATTCAAGTACTTACTCGATGTGAGTCTTTAAACATTTTATTGAGGAACTGTGTGAGGCAGAGATGCGTATTGCCACACAAAGCATTAAGACTTAACAGCAGCGAATGTACCTTTTCTAATATATCCTGCAAAACAAAGAAAACTTTATTTAACATCAATATATATGTATATACATCTCTTATTCTACAAATACAAATTAAATTGAGCGTCACATACGTTTAAATTGTATTGTACATGATAATACGGTGGTTGTAGGAAAAATAGTGAATTAACATTGGGCATTCTTGCGAGAGCTACTGCTGTTTTAGCATCCATCATCTGCGCCAAATGACGATACTGCCAATCTGAAAAAGATTCACATTCCGTAGAAAGACTGCATGAATCTAATATATTTATACTGACTCTAATATACTCAAGGTTCCAGCATATTATTGTATATATTAAAAAAGGAAAATTATAACCAATGTCAGAGAAACTAAAAGAATCACTACCTTTCAGATGTGACAGAGAGCCAAGTGCAGTCACGGCTTTGGACTGCTCGTTCTTGTTCCCATGCTGCGCCATGTACAGCAACTTATACGCAATCTTGTGATTCTTCACCTTCCACCATCTGGCCAGAGTATCCATGAGGCTTCCCGGCTTCTCCGACGTGGATCCATGTAGATCCTCGTCCCTTCCAAACATGAAGATATCTGAAAATCAGAGAACAAATCCAAGCTTCGTACACGCTCGCTGCAATCGCCAGAGATTTATACATAACATCGAGCATGCGTATGCTTGACAGCGGAGGAAATTACCTTTAAATCGAGGGTCATCGATGTAGATGTACTGCGCGCGGGCCTGCTCTAAATTTAGAACGTTCGTGTTAACGGCCGACCGAAAGATCTGCGATATCTGTCGCAGTTGATATAGAAACCAGCAGCTCCTGCGCGAGATATAACAATAAATCCGAAGCCAAATCGTCGAGATATCCGATCGCACGGCCTTGATTTCGAGTCAGGCGGAGAGTCACCTTGGCAGTGTGTCACTTACCCGAGCACGACGACGCAGGTGCCGCTCGTCCTCAGGTAGTACACGTAGCTTCTCGACGCCCGTGCTCGCATCGCGTTGACAGGCCACGCCGGAGACGAAACGGAATCGAAATTCCGTCGCGGCACAGCGGGGTCCTACATTTCAAACTTGTTCAAACTTTGAAACGCGTCACGTCGAACCACTGGCACGCGCGAAAAACGCGATTGGAACCGCGTTCCGAAAGCGTGCACGGCCGAGCCTGAAACGGAAATAATTGGTAGAGCTGAAAGCGGGCGCCAATCACGGGCGAGCAGCGCGAGCGCTGCGTCTTCGGACACGCACGTCATTCTTCGGCTCTTGACATTTTGTCCAATAAATTATTTATTTTCAATTGCAATCGCATTGCTTTTCCTTTCCTTTTTCCCTCAAATTGCGAATGGAAAATGTGCAGCTAAAATAACTTTTTTTTCTTTAATGTTGAGTTCTTCGCGGTTGTATTTTTCTCTAATATTTATTTATTATTAATTATATAACTATTTTATTTTGTGAACATTATGTGCATATACAAAGCTGCAAAATGAGAGAAATGACAAAAAATTGTAAGGATGCAAAGTTTTAAATTCGTACATTCTTTCCCTCTTTAATTTACCTAGGAAAAGATAATATAAACTTACATTTAAATTTTTCATTTCTCTAAATCACACAAATTATCTTTTTATAAAAATAAAAAAAAAATATATTTCCGATCAAAATTAATATTTTCCACTTAACGCGCAATAATCAAAGCATTATTATTCTTGAAGAAATGCAAAAATCATCCCGCGATAAATATTAAATAGATATAAAAAAAAGAAAAAAGTAACTTGATTCAATGAGGAAAAGTCAACTTTGTGCGCCCGATGTTGTCCATCTCTTCGCTTTTCCTGCTACACCCTGTAGAAGGTGGACCTTAATTAATCATCGCTGTCGTGGGCGAATGACAGAGGTCGGCCGTCGAGGGGGAAGCGGCGTATAGATTCTAGAACTGGAGCGGTAAGCGGTGACCGTCTCGCGGAGGCGTTCCAGCGTCGTTCACATCGACCTCGTTGAATGAGAGACGCACGCGTGCACGATGACCCGCCAGCAGCAGCAGCAGTGATCGCAGCCGGCGCCGCCCGCGCGCCGTCACGACATGGCGACCGTCAAGGTGACGGAGCAGAAGGTTATACTGTGCGGCGAGTACGGCGTCGGCAAGACGTCGATATTCCGGCGCTTCGCCAACAACACGTTCGTCGCCAGCAACGACCGCAAGTCGACCCTGGGTCTCGACAACATCGACAAGGACTACGTCGTCGAGGACAGACGGATACGCGTGAGTGTGCCGACGTTAATAATAAGGACGCGCGGCGTGGTATGTGGGTCGGTTGCGCCTTTTCGCGTAACGGGAGAGACGCTACGAGCGATTGCTTTTGGAAAATTCGCCGCCTTCACTTTCGCCTCCTCTTCCGTTTTCCCTCTATCGATCGTCAGGTTGCACGCGAGTTGCGCCATGGGATCGCGTTACCGTTTCGTGTTACCGGCTTATACTTCCCGCTGCGAATCGAGCTGGCGTGCATTGAACCTTCGAACTGAAATCAATAAGCATAGATAAATATTGGAGCGCCGGCTTTTTAAACGTCACGCGACAGCTGACGTAGCTTGTATACCGATTCATTAAGAGTGAGGATTTAATAAGTTCCGCATGAGTTGCTTCATTTAATTAACGCTCACACAGTGTATCAGTAAATTATTATTACACGCATTATTGTAGTTGAAAAATCTAAATAATGCTATCCGGAGTACTCACAAAAAAATAAACACGGCAGCATCCTTAAAACTTATAGAATCGACGTTTCTGACCTCGCGCTCCTTTTTTTACCCTCCTCAGCTGCAACTATGGGACACCGGCGGTATGGAGAGAGTGGCGTCCGTCACCTCGAGCTACTACAAGTTCGCGGAGGCTGCCATTCTGGTGTTCGCCCTGGATAACTCGACGTCGTTTCACTTGCTGTCCCAACACTTGCTCGACATAGTCACGTACGCGGAGAACGCGAAGATATTCCTTTGCGGGAACAAGAGTGACTTGGAGAGCGTCGCGCCGCAAGTCACCGATGCGGAGATGGAACAATTCTGGTACTCGCGTAATTTTAACAACAGTTTCCTAATGCACACCACTTATATATACATATGAATAACAAATTAAAAAAAAAAATTAAACCTTCCAGCGAACAATGTCACAATTTGATTTCGGGGATATACAAAACGTCATGCAAAACCGGCGAGGGCGTGAACGAGATGTTCGAGGATATAGCGCAACATCTGGTCGAGGCCAATCGCTCGCGAATGGAGCTACACGAGATGGACAAGGATCGATTTAAGATCTCGTACGTCGACGAGGCGACCGACCCGTCGTGCTTGTGCTAATCTGTGATTCGATATTCCGGACACGACCGTGCAGTCTCGGAGAATCACTGTAGTGAATCTCTTCGATGCGGATCGTAAGGGAAAACGTACGGAGAAACCGAGTCCTTTTTTATATCTTATCACGCGTGACTTTTCTATGAGGAAAGGTTGCGTTTTACGGAGAGAGAGAGAAAGGGAGAAAATCTACGAACGTAATATGTAATACGTACACAAGTTGCTTGCCCACGAACGGATCGGGTCTAGGATCACGCCGACGACAAAAATTCTCGATTGAAAATTTATTACACGCTGCGGAATTATCATCACTTAATCGACTAGGCTTGACCTATTAATGTGATTTACGATTATTATACAATTGATCAATATACATACTATGTATACTTAAGTTTCGTAAAGGCTACACGATAACGAGGCCACTAGTGCTGCGTCCATTTGATAGTCTTCAGGTCGATACCATCTTCCACCATCTCCCACAGCGGGCTGCAAAAAAGCAAGGATAATTAAAAATTTTGGTACACGCATTTTCGCGCAATGTCGTCGCGGCTAAATAGACGTACGCTAGAAATAGAAAAGCTAGAAGATAATCGCGATCTCACGAAACGTCCAACGATAAAATCGTTCCCTCCGCGAAACGAGATTAAAACCGTTTCAAATCGTTAAGGCCAAAGTTGTACGTAAGTCTTAAAGTAGATCCTCCGCCGCGAGATCCTCTAAACGTTTGTAACGATAATTGATGAATATCTTATACCTCATCTCCCGAAGTCGCTTCACTTGCTGTATCGTACTCTCCGCCGTGTAGTCGACTTCCTCGAGCGTTGTAAATCGTCCGATGCCGAATCTGGTTGGACAAGCCGCAAGTTACATAGAGAATGACGAAGCTATTATTACGGTTAATGAATCACGCGTTAAAGTTCCTTTTATACCTGATACTGGAATGTGCCAGATCCTCCGAGGCGCCGATCGCCCTCAGCACGTAGCTGGGCTCCAGGCTCGCGCTGGTGCAGGCCGAACCGCTGCTCAGCGCCACGTCCTTCAGGGCCATCAACAGCGACTCGCCCTCCACGCACGCGAACGACAGGTTCACGCAGCCGGGATACCAGGCCACCGGGTCGCCGTTACGCACGACTTGCGGCAAATTCGACATTATCTTTTCGATCAGGTGATTCGACAGCGTGTTGATGTATCTGTGATCGTACTGGAAAGAAATACAGTGAACAGATTTTTTCATACCTCAAACGCGTCAATCAATACACGCGGCGGAATACAACTTTTGTCTCACTCACGTCCATCTCCGTCTGCGCCAACTCGCAAGCGGCGCCCAGTCCTACGGCCAGGGGTGCCGGCACGGTACCGCTTCTCATCCCCCTCTCTTGTCCACCACCGCTTTGCAACGGCTCCACCCGCACCCGCGGCCTTCTTCTAACGTATAAGGCTCCAATACCTGAATGCATAATTAGCAGAATAAACAAACAAAAAAATTATAGATGTACCGAGCTTTTTTACAAACATAGAATAATTTTTATAACTTATTACAAGCGAAAATTGTATCAGACGAGAGAGATTATATAATTCTAATATATAACTTCTAAAAATGTGTTAATATTTTTTTATTATGTCTACTATTTAAAGCAGTATGCAAAAAAGAAATAGGCATAAGTAATAGTAAATTATCGTTTGTATAATTAAATTACCTTTTGGGCCATATAACTTGTGACCACTGATAGACATGAGATCAATATTCATAGCGTTAACATCGATCGGCACTTTACCGATGGCCTGCGCGGCATCCGTGTGGAAAAAGACCTTTTTCTTCCTGTATAATTAAAAGGCAAGATAAAATTAAGAGATAATCACAAAAGGATAATTACAATATTAAAATCTTTATGCTCACCTGCAAATGGCACCGATTTCTTCAATAGGCTGCTTGACTCCAATCTCGTTATTCACCATCATTACAGAAACCAGTGATGTGGATGGCCTAATGGCTGCTTCCAGTTCATTCAGGTCGATAAGACCATTTGATTTGACGGAAATGTACGTTACATCAAATCCCTCCGCTTCCAAGGCTCTACATGAATCCAATACGCACTTGTGCTCCTAGATACAAGCAGCCAATTGTAGATTCATATTGAAAAACGAAGCAGAACTTATATCGCAAAAATTTCTCACTGTCTGGGTCGTCACAACGTGATTTTTCTTGGATTTGTAGAACCTCGCTACTCCTTTCACGGCAATATTGTTGCATTCCGTCGCTCCGGACGTGAATATCACCTCCTTCTTGTCCGCTCCTATCAGATCTGCGACTTGCTGTTAAAAAAAAGCAGACAAGTTATCTTCTGGATGGTACAAATCACGGGATATTATAAAAACCTGTAAAATTTAAAATACCAACCTGGCGAGCGTGCTCGACCGCCGCCTCTGATTCCCAACCGTACATGTGAGTTCTGGAATGTGGGTTACCGTGGTACACCGTCAGATACGGCATCATCTTATCCAACACTCGGGGATCCTGGCAAATTAATATTTCGCACGTTATTCGCGCGCATAGGATTGCAGCGTATTGCATCACATCTCGCGCTTACCAGTGGAGTGGTGGCTTGGGCGTCCAGGTAAAGGGCTCTACCCTCCATCGGACCCTTTTTATACTCGTCCGTGATAGGAGCTATGTTGAATAAACATCAAGCGATTGAATTATTAAAGATCACAAGCTAAATCTCCTGTCACCTGACAGGTCAACAATACTCACATTCATATTCGGTGACCTCCGACAACTGTTGGCCGCATGTGTGCAGACGGCGATTCTTCGCGCGACGCAGCGCGAAGATCAAACCCTTCGCCGATCGAAACATCCTGATCGTCGCCCGTAATTGCAGCTCTCATAAAGATGTACCACGTATTCGAAGAACTCGCATGCTTCTAACTGCTTCTAACCTCAGCACCGTGTTATGTCGAAACAACAAAAACGAGTCAGCAACGGAGAACGTTTTTGCACGCTGATTGGCTGCCGGGAGAATAGGCTCTCGGAGCGCCCAGAAATTTCCTATTGGACAGCCAATCGAAAAATTCATGACATTTCGAGCTACCACGTGGTTGTGTCGATACTGTCAATGCGTGAGCATGACGAACACAGAATAGAGCGATAAAAAATTTTTTTTTTTATAAATTGGAATACATGATTCTGATACAGTCCTAGAATATAACAAATATAATGCTGCAATTCTCGTTTACAGTTATGTTGCGTTTGAGGAACGTACGTACACCATCAGCACTGTTGCATCATTTGTTCTTGTTTTACGTTTAATTAACGATAAAATGACATAATAGTGCTGATAGCGCGTTTCCCGAACGTAGACTTTTAAAAAAACAATTTTTCAACAGCCTCTTGGTATATATTCAATCTCAATGTTTAATAATGAAAGTCTCATTGCTCATAATTTTAGATCGAATTTAAAAATACAGAAAGTATAATTATATCAACTCTCTTATTATACTTGCTAATTCTATAATATTTCTATTTCAGTATTATATAGATATATTTGATATATTATTAAAGTATCTTTTTTTTATCACACAATTTATTTGTTTTACCTTACATATTCTTAAATTTATGAAAAATTGTTGGTCAAAATTTTATATATATATATCAAAATTATCTTGTTGAGTTTTTCAGAATTATCTTAATTAAGCTTTATACATCACGATTATCCTGACATAATTTATCTAGTCTAGAAAATGTTATAGTGTGTAATGTATATGCAAATGTAATGCATAAAATGTAAATAAGCTTAATTAAGATAATTCTGGAAACAACAGCGAGGAAACTGAACGATCATGTTTACATATTTATACTTTTCTACATGTTGGAAGCATGCTTCTGCGACTGCCTGGCGGACACGTCCTTTTAGGAAGGGTCGTTATTATCACGAAGGGCGCGTTGTCCAGTGGTACGCACTCCAATTGGAAAGTGATCTCGTTTACACCTAATACCCCTTTGGGCGCGCACGGACCGCCTATAGTTCTGAGAGGGTAACACGTGCCGTTGTAGGGCACCACGCCGTCTTTCGAGCAAGGGTTCGCCACGCAACGAGGAAGCGCCTCGTTCTTGGGGAGTACGACGTAATTCCTGGACGAACAGGGACCCTGCCTGTAGGCTTCGTAGCAGGAGTCGTTCAACGGGAAGTACAGAAACCTGGGTCTACAGTCACACACCCAGGAACTCTTCGCACCACGGCCTGGATAGAGCAGCATGTTTTTCGGGCAACTGCCTGGTATCAACACGGGTATTCGGTCCGTTATCATCTGCGAGGACGAGTATACATATAAAAAAAAGTAGCTCTTACAATCAGTATAATTCTGCATTAATATTACATTACCGTAGAGTTACCACCGCTGACATGGGACGTCTCCTCGTCGGTCGGGAATATCAGATCCTGGCCTCGTATCGTATAATTATATACGAGAAATAAAATTCCGATATATAAGCGGTTCATCTTCAAACAAGACTACTGCCGTTGAGAAGAGTAGAAGCATAGATGTGTACAAACTTGTAGTCGGGGATTGGGAAAAGCCGGTCAGGCAGTTTTGCATAAATTAATATTAATATGTTCTTAACGGCCAAACAGCAGTAAAAACTCGATTCGCTTCGGATCTTCTTCAATTTAATGACAAACTAAAAGAGAAAAACGTGAATAAAATATATGTCCATACAAAAAAGTATTTATATATTATAATTAATTGGTTACAAATTATTCAAGCAATCATTAGCATTATAATTATGCCTTAACAGTTGTATTTTCTGGCTCTAACTGAGATGCTTCTAATGTTAAAATTTAATATAAAAATATCAACAGTTGAAAAATATTTTAATGTTCATAATTTTAGAATTATTTACATTTTTTCAATAAGCTGTATTCATGTGTTTACATATTGAAAATTAACTTCTATTTTACATATTAAAAAAGATGCATAACAATAATATATTTTAGTCGTTTCTAATTAAAGCAGTTAGAAATAATTACTAAAACTTTTCTTTTCATATAATGCATTATTTATTTTAATATATTTTAAGCAATTATAAATCGCTGGTTTTATGTTTAGAATATTTTCAGACATGTAAAGTTAAGCTAAACGGAATATCTATTTGTATAAAAAAATGTCCACAGCTTACATACGTTTTCGTACATATACTACAGTACAAAATGCAAAGAATAAGTTTGAGTACTAGATGACACAGAGATTTCAATTGTTAACAAGTCTTGTTACCAATGGTATTAGCAATATAATTGTTGCACAATTCTTATATGTTAAAGGAATACTGATTTAATAAGATCTAAAATAATTTAAAATAGCATCACGCGCAACGTGAATATGTGGATATTTTTAATACATTTGATAAATATTAATAATATTCTTTTTAAAACTACTAATAATACAAACGATATTTGTATGCACGTAATTGATGTCTTCATGTTTTAATTGGAAATTAACAATCTCGAAAATTTGGCAGATTAAAAAAAATTTTAGAATGATTACTTTACCAGCTAATAATTCGAGTGTATTTTTTTTAGATTTACCGATCTTTAGAAAGATTCAATGAATCTCCCATGTCGGCCGATTGCGACGATTGTTTCTTATGCAACGCCGTCATGTCCAGCATGCTCCCGAAGTCAGATTTGACGCTCGATATTGTTAGATCCTCCGTTCCCTGATATTCCGACCTGCCGATCTTCGTCGGGTCGGCTTGCACGTCCAGTTTCTTTCGATCGTTCGTATAGTCGTCGGCGCTCACCGAGAAACTTCTGCAAGCCTCCGAGCTGACGCTCTTGAAGGGCGACGAGATCGCGTCAACGGTGACGAAATCGCTCTGCTTGCGTTCAGTACCGTCCATGTCCTTCGCCGGCGAGATCTTGCCGAGGGGACTGAACAGATTCGCGATGTTGCGCATATACGTGGATGGCGAGGGCGACGAGGTTCGCGTGAAATCGGCGATCGAGAAGCCCGAGAGCTTCGCCAGATCGGTCGTGGGGAAGTTCGCTAGCTTCGTCAGATCCGAGAACTTGGTGATCTGCTGAGTGATGTCCGCCAGCGGGAAGTCGGGATTCGTCCGGGACTTGGCGCCGCCGTCGCCGATCAGGTTCGGCAGCTTCGAGAAGTCCGCGGGCGCGAAATCGTAGTCGTACTTCGCATTCTTCACCGACACCGTGAGCTCGCCCGACTGGAAGCTCGGTATTATCTCCGACGGCGATATATGCTTGGAACCCACGAGGGAATTGCCGTCTTTTATCTGAGTGATCGACGCGGCGTCGTTCGTGCCTATGCCATCCTTCTTGATGCTGTCCCGCGAGGTCGACGGTTGCAACACGAACGGCTTGGACGTGGGCGTGATTATGGCACCGCCGTCGGGCTTGAAGTTGACCGGCGCGAGGAAAACGGCCGCGTTACCGGCCGTGAGGCTTACACTAGGCGGTACCGGCGGCCCCAACGATTCCGAGGCAGATACCAGAGGAAATTTCATGGTCAGGAAATCGGGTGTACTGCCATCCTCGGAGCCTGGACAGATCATCTCCCTAATCACGTCCCAATACGAGCTGTTCGATCTGTTTCGACCGGGCAACTTCGATGCCAGGGAACACTATTAACGATTAGTGTTAGTTAGATTAACAAGGTCTTACTTGCATTTGTGATTGATATATGTACTTACCCTTAAACGTTCAAGGTACGTTGTATTATTGTTAAAATTGGCAGTAAAATCGATGCCACCCTCGCTCTTATAATATTCTATACATCTTCTCTACAAAAGTAAATAATAAATATTGATAACAAATGTAAAAGTATACTAAATACGATAATCTTTTATAGAATAATTTTCAAATTTTTATATATAAATTTTGCTCAGTTGGGCATTGTTTTATGCGCAGCAAAAATATTGAAAATGAGCTAACTGTTAAAAAAATACTTACAATTTCCTCCAATGTGTCCTGGGACAAAAAGTGCTCCTGTGATAATGTGTAACTGAGAAGCATAGGTCGAGGATATTCATGAGGTCTGTTTTCCGGTGGTGGCAGAGACCAGAAGACATTGAAGTTCGACTCGTAACAGTTGCCGTCCATGTTGTAAGGCGCTGCAAAATAGAAAGTAATGATCACTCAGCTCCTACATATGTTGCTGGACGAAGAAAGTATTCGACACACTCACAGCATATCAATCCGACGCACGGTATGTATCCGTTATCGCTAGGACCCTTCATCTTGATCTGATAGTCCAACTGTGAGTCCACGTCTCGCAAGGAAGGCGACGCGTGGGAGCGTGGATGGGAGTGATACCAGCCTACCAGGGTAACGCGTTTCCACTCCATGGCTCGAGCGATCTCAGCCTCCACGGCCGCCGCGGCCGACTTGTCCTTACCAGAGTACCGGCACGGGAACGCGCACGTTACGGAAAGATCTACGATGAGATACGTTAATCTCAACAAATCATTCAGATGTAGAATGAAATATTTTGTACATCAAGTAATCAAGTATAAAATGTACTGTGCGAATTGATGTCCCAGTGGCCGCCCAAGTAGCCGCAGATTTCCTTGTCCGTTAGGTGACAGTGCAAGTCTACTAACAGAGCTGCGGTGGTCGTGATGGTCACTAGGAAGGGCTGTATCTTTCCCAGCGTGCTAAACGACGTGAGTTCCACCATCGTGCTCATGTCCCTGCGAAGCGAGTCATCGTAATTTTCATAAACATTCTATAAATATTTGATGTAAATGAACAACTTTATGAAGACTTACATGGCATGACTTCGTATCCCTAGATTAGCGTGTTTCACTGGAACCCGCACGATCTGGACCGGAGGATTGATTTGGATCTTCTCGCCAGCCTCCTCCGTGGTTTCGGTCAGAATCGTTTCCATGATTTCGATACACTTTTGCAGATTAAACGACGGAGATGCGACGTCGAAAGGTCTACATATATCCTCTTTTCCTTGTTTTTTTTTTACTCTCTCTGAACAAACTATAAAAATCGAACCAACGGCGCTTGCCTCATCGGCGAATTTTTATCATTATGCGTATGTTGTTTCTCAGAAACTCGTAATAGCGTTTCTTCCAATTAACGTGAATTATAAATGAAATTTCTTTGACAGATCAAAAAGACGCTTCGACAGCGTTATCACCTAACCTACCCTGACTTGTCGGAGCATTGTGTTGACAAGAAGTATGTTCTTTACTGCTTAATTACTTTGTACTACTTAAAATAGAAATAGATACAGACGAATGCATTGAATATACATATTTTGAATAATTTAACATATTTATTCGTTTTAATTAGCTTTTTAACCTAATATTTGAATATTTTATAAATTCATTTATTTTAATTATAAAAAAACACGTAAGATATGTAATTGATTGATTCAGTTACGGCAATCTCTTGATTTCTTTTAGAGAACAAGAAGGAAATTTCGTAAAGAAAATAAAAGACTCTGAGAAAAACTCTAATTTTCGTTACCACGCAACCGGAGCACTTCGTACTTGGTTTTGGATTTTGTCCAATGTGAGACACCACACGCTACAAAGTACAGTGCCGTGCACTACAGCGCCGTTTGAGTGTAGGCGAGTGTGGAATACACGTCACCTCAGCCAATCAGGAAAGCTTCCTCGATTACCCAGCGCTGTCATTGGCTTAGGCCCGGTTCATTACAAATTAACCTTAACCTCGGTTTAACTTACTGTTTATCTCTAAATTCTTAGGTTAGAAAAAGATAGGGCGAGTTAAACTTTTCGGTTGAATCGAGTTAAAAGTGCCGTGAATTGTGAAACCAGGTCTTAGTATATAAATTTACTCGATTGGCTGAGAAATTGCTGCTGCTCCTACACTAGCTGCACCTAAAAAGGACATCTGTGCACGGCGTATGTAACATACGTTAGGAGCAGCCATAAGCCGGGTCCGGTCGACCATCGCGATCGCGCCAGCGCGAGGGTGGTTACGTTACACGGCGTCGGTGTCTATATTCCCTGCGATTGTGCGTTTGCCTGGGATCGTTCGGAGCGAAGCAAACCCAAGGAGCTCAGGTTCTACTTGAAAAAGGAGACGAAAATGGCTATGGCGACGAGCCAGGTTAAGGGTAGTGGCTGGCCACGGAGAGCGAGCAACAGTTCGTTCGAGGGGAAGGTGGTGCAGAATCAGTCGGTCACCATCAACAGAACCGTCAATTTGTAAGTGGCGTGACATGATCCTACGCGCGTTCCTACCTATACAATTAATTGTGTTCTGACCGCCTCTCTTCTGTAGAAAACAACCACGACCGGTCGGTCTCTCGGCAGACGCGCTAAGCAATCGAACTCTATCACGTCCTTCTAAAACAGAAAAAGAGGAACCACCCCCCCCCCCTCGTCCCCGTTTTCACTCTTATCGCGGTGAACGATCGGGCCCGTTTGTCCCTCTTTCCCTCTTGAGACCCCCGGAATTTTAAGCAACTTGTATCCGCCAATTTTTTCACACGCCAAGTGTTTTGATCCTTCATCTGGCTGCGGCAGATTGTACAATTCGTGACGATACCGTTTGCTTAAAATTCTCAAAAATTTAGACAGCGTCGCGCACGAGCTATATCGCGCGAGATTTTGCCGGCATTCAATTTTGCGCGCAGCATCGAGCATCGTTTCCTTTCCACAGTATCATAAACTTAAGTCTCGATCGCTTCCCAATCGTTGTCCCCATGCATTTGCAATGCGAGGGATCGGTTTTGTCGATTCTTGATACATAAGTGCTAAGAGACTCCCCGCTGTGCCCCTCCCCTCTCACCCTTTTCTTTTCGTTTTAATTGTTAAAAGTGCAGTTTGTATCTCTTAAGATTTTCGCACATCGCAGATCGAACGATCCCGAACAAGGCTGTATTATTTTCTAAGTTTGTATGATCGCCAAGAAAGCCCTGTATATGTTTTTACTCGTGATCTCACTCTTCCATTTCATGTAAGATATGCTACATCTATGTATTATATCTATGTATACGTACGTATTGCATTGTACGAGGTAGTTCACAATTTATATATTTATATATATATACACACTTAATTATATTACATTTTAAGATAGTACCTAATATTAATATTGCGATTATTCTGACTGAGTTTGTTATAAGAAGGCAAGACAAATCTTCTTAAAACAAACGCAATTATACACGAGACCTGTATGTAACGTTATAAGATCACATTAGATGATTATTTGTGCTTGTGATTATATGCGTGCATCTATAACGTTACATTTGCAGCATTTTGTGTTGCAAAACAAAATGTTGCAATTATATACAGAGTATACATCAATGTATATCTCGGCACCATGCAGATTTTTGCACGTATTTTATCAAATATTAATTAGCTAATCTTTTTACTGTATTAATTGAAAGTTCTCAATATTATCTTAATTCCTTGAACGGGATGTTCACGTATTATTATAATATTTTTACATTATATAACTGATACATCAAGTATCAGTCATATTTATTGATAAAATTTATTTGAAGAGACAAATGTAAATAATTTTATATAAAACAGTCAATATATATAATACTTAGCATGGCAATTGATAGCAGAAATCTAAGACTATAATAAAATATTTGTATTATTTGTGAAGTACTTGCTTAAAGTACTTGTGCAGATCCGATTGTAATATCAGCAACAAAATTATGTTTGCCTGTTATTTATATTTAATTTGATTATACCAAGGTGTTTAATGTGAATGTAGAACTTTAATTATCGGTGTGTTGAGACATCAGTGTTTTATACATGCGTATGTAAAAACTGATAAAGCGATATTTTTATTGCAAACACTATATCATTATATATATGGAATGTAATATTGGATGTACATTACATTGCAGTATCAGTATTTGCTTCTATGTTTATAATTATATTAATTATAATTTATAATTAAATTGCATAAGACTGACAATACAGATCAGAAATCACTATTGAACATGTGAGAAAAATTATAGAGTGAAAATTGAACTTTTTGTTGAAATTCTCTATATAAAAAAAATATAGTCTTTTTTATTACAAAATTTTATGTATTTTACGCAATGTATACGCGCATTAACCAAGAGATATTTGATCATAATAAAGGCTCTTTGATAATGAAATAACTCTTTATAATTTAAATATTTATACATCTGTTGTTTAAATTACAAAAAAAAAAAGATATAAGTACTGTTGAAATATGAAAATAGCGTGAAAATTTAAATTTTGTTAAACTATGCATACTTTATATAGTTTCTGTGATTGAATATTGTAATATCGCATCAAGCTGTATTTGAAGAAAACTGGATTTAATTACTGATGGATTAAGTTAAACATATACAGGAGCCTAACAAAAGAATACAACTCATTTATCATAGATATCCTTTGACAAACTATACATTTGGAACAAAAGAGCCACTCTTCGAGAAAGATCCGTCAGTACCAGCAAGGTTTCAGCGAATGAGAGATGAATTCGACAAGATCGGCATGCGGAGAAGCGTAGAAGGCGTCTTACTGGTACACGAGCATGGACTACCGCACGTTCTTCTTCTGCAACTCGGCACAACATTCTTCAAATTGTAAGTGTTTCGAAAAGACTTTGAAAAATTGCGTATTGTGAAATTTTATGCGTTTTAACGACTGAATACATTCCCCCCCCCCCCTCTTTTTTCTGTTCCAGACCTGGTGGAGAACTCAATACAGGAGAAGATGAGGTAGAGGGCCTAAAACGGCTCCTTACAGAGGTAACAGTTAATACGACGCCTTACGCTGCCTTACAGGCTGGCTAGGAGTGGCACTTTTATATCGTTAGATTGTAAAAATTGTCTTTATAAACATCATCATTATTATTGTATAAACCCCCTGCAAACGTTTGTAGAACTTATGTAACCGGGCCTGTAGCTCCACATAGGGGCTTGTTCTTTTATTCTTATAATATTTTATACGTTTTGGCGTGCTGCATGCCCGGACACTTCGATGTCGAAAAATACCGCACGTTATTGTATTCCGGTTGGCTAAGAACATTGTTCTTATTTCGATGATGTATTTTACCGCACTGAGAGAAACACAAGAGAGAAGAGACAAGATAAAGATGCAAGAATGTAAAAACGTGACAAGAAGACTGTATATATAAATGTCGCGAATTTTTTTTAAATTTATGAGCTCGGAGAACCGATTATCTCGAATTAGGGTTTAGAATTTTATTGTAAGGGAAAAATATCTGCTCGGCAAGATATGTAGGCCTACGCAATTCATTCGCAAGATTGTCAGATCGCAAGACAATTAATAAACTTGAGATTTTGTAATCTCTATTATACTCTTGACTAAAAACTTAGCACATGTAGTCGATTTTTATTTAATTAGGTATTCATATGAAATCGCTAAAAGGATATAGATGGAAGGAAATGTACATGTGTTTTTGATAAATATCCAAATAATCAGTTTTCCAAAGAGACTTATATTGACTACGTGTCGATCGTCGATAAACTTGAATATTGTTAGAATTGATGCTATCAGGTGCGATCGTCGCAAATGTCTCGAAATATAATAAATGTTGTGCAACCATGTTCTTAGTAGACTGACAGAAAGAAGAATGTATTTTTTATTCTCATAGTTTACTTTGAAATTGAAATATGGTACAATGTTAGACAGCAAAACGGGATTGCTTTCTAGACCTTCGGACGGCAGGACGGGGTGAAGCAAGAGTGGGTTATAGAGGACACAATTGGAAATTGGTGGCGTCCGAACTTTGAGCCACCTCAGTATCCGTACGTGCCGCCACACATCACAAAGCCGAAGGAACACAAGAGACTGTTTCTCGTGCAGCTACAAGAAAAAGGTATAACGACAAAATCGGAAAGATTTTCGCGTGTATATTATAATTAATTAATAACTTAATTAATTCTCATTATTCGTATTTGTTATTTTTTGTTTAGCTCTCTTTGCTGTTCCGAAAAATTACAAGTTAGTCGCCGCGCCATTATTCGAATTATACGATAACTCACAAGGCTATGGCCCCATAATCTCATCTCTACCACAATCTCTGTGCAGGTATGTTCTTTAAAAAGATTTTTTTTTTTAAAGCAGATTTCGCGTAGAGAAGTGAAATGTGACGTATTACAAAATGTTTGTGTTTTTGTTTGTGTTTCAGGTTTAATTTCATTTACATGTGAAGCTAGAATTAGAAGAACAAGCTCGAAATAATTCTGTATTCTTAATTTAATAAAATCTATTAGAGATTTAATAGACTCGTATGTACATGAAACGATGGCTGATACTTGAGGATAATTTCTGATCTATGTATATGCTGCATTGCGAATTAAACCATTTTTTTAAGTAGTATTTATGTAATTTACCTCATAAATCTCATAATTTCATTCCATCAACTTTTATATTTAGATGTAAGTTTCTATATTTTGTTTTTGTATCTGTGTAATGCGGTGACAGATACAATCCATTTGACTAATTTTGAAATGTACATATAGATTTTTATTAGCTTTATTCCCCAATATATGTAACTGAACTGTATATTAATTACTTGAAGAAAATTTACTTATTTTCGAAAATAATTGCGAATATGCTATAAATTTTACTATAACCAAAATACGCATGTATATTTTTCTGCGAAATCTAAAAATACTTTTATAATAAAATTATAATAGAAGAACATAGAGATGTGATTACAGTATATCGGCAAATTTATAATTTGATAATTTTTATTCTTGTTATAACAAAATAATAGATTTTCTAATAAAACAATTCACTTGTTTGGTGATTCAAATTCTGTTCTTCTGTATTATATTTTTCTCTCTCTTTCGCGATAATATATATATACCATGTAGCAATGTGTGACATCTTGATATCTTATCAACAATTATGTAATTGATAATTAAATTTTTGCGTTATATAACGTTTGAAAGAGCTGTTTATCCTGGAACATGTGATAAACTTTATTCCATTTCGTCTCGCTTTCTTACATATAATTCAGTACAAAAATATATTAAATTATTAGCTGAAGAGGAACAGGATGTAATTTAATTTCTGGAATTAAGTATATGAAAACTTTCGACTTTTCCATTCGACAGGCGATATTTTTGTGCGTCCTGCGCAATCCTCTAATAGTATATGGTTCTCGTTTTGTGGAACGGTATGTGCTCCAGTTCTTCCGCGTACTGTCGCCGATAGTCCCACAGATAGTGATCGATGACGATCGCGTTGACATCCGTCGGATTCAAGTCCAATTTCGAATCGGCTGCGATCAATCTTCGCACCTCGTCGCACACCCGCTCGACCACCTCGATCGAGCAGGCGCGTATCTCGACCTCCTCCTTGCTGCCCTGCTTCAACGGCTCGTCGGACCTCAGCTTGCTCATGAGCGAGTTGCTGTAGCGCATAGCGCCGTAATGCACGAGCACCTGGGGGATACGGTAGTCGGCGAACATCGCGATGCTGTCGATGTCGCGAAACTCGCCGAGCCCGCGTCCCTCGTAGCAGGCCCAGATGTCGCCGACGAGTATCTGCGCCCTCTTGTAGATGCTGATCCTGTGGCCCTCGTAGTCGGCCTCGTCCCGGTACGACTCAAACTCGTTGACAATCAGCTGGAGCAGCTTCTTCGCGGAGCCCTCGCACGACTTGACGCACTCCGCGAACGTGCCCTTGTACTTGTCCAGCAGAACCTTCCCGGCCTCCCGCAGACCCTTGACTCTGTTGTGTATAAGCGGAATGCCGACCTCGTCGTCGTCGCCGCGGAAAATCACCTCGGCGTCCTGCTGCGTTATCCGCGAGTAATACTTGGGATCCCACATGGGTTTCCCCTGGTCAATCGCCCGGCTAACGGCGGCGCAGAACGCGAAGTAGCCGGTCTCACCGTTGACCCGCCACTTCTTCGCGCCCGTCTCCGTCCAGAAGGAGAAGTTCAACGTGTCCAGCACGAATATCCAGTCCGCCGCCCTGGGATCATCGGGTTTCGGATGGTATTTGATTTGCGAGAAATTACCCTCGCGGATCTTACCGGTTTTCAGACCGTCGAGGACCGCCAGTGCCAGCTTCTTCACGCCCGCCTCCTCGATGAACACAACCTTCGCCAAGCCGGCGACCAGCTTCGCGGACTCCTTCGGCATCAGGACCATGATGTCGGGAATTTTTTTGCTGGCCAATTGACTTGTCTCGAGCTATTCTGCGAGTGACGATCGTCTTTATCTATTTGACAATTGTTGACAAAGCTTCGTTCCTCGCTCCACTAAAATGCCGGCTGACCACGACTGACACCGGCAGATTACCAGTCGACGCGAATAATGTTTCAAAGCGATTAGAACGCGATCTTTAGCTAATCGATTTCGCGCTCTTCCAGGAGTTCCAGGTGCTTCAGCAAGATATGATATTATCTAATAACATTCTGAAAATCTGATAACATTTTCCGAGTCAGAAGTAATAATTCAATAATAATATAAAGATATGATTGGCTATATATAACCAATAATGATATATCATGTACGCAGCTATCTAATCTTTGATGTGGAAATTAATTTTGCGTAACAGAAAATGCGTAACGCTTCCGATTGGTTACGCGATACGCGCGTTACATGAAAAAATCCAAAAATCTACTGTCATGGGACGGCACCCTAAGTGAGGTTCGAAGCTTTATTTATTTAGCTTCGCTAAATGGGGTTTGAGTCTCCGCTAAGTAAAGTTCGAGTCTTCGCTAAGTGGGGTTCGAGTCTCCGCTAAGTAGGGTTTGAGGCATTTATGCTCCCGTACTTGTATTCGAACCCCGTCATTTAGTCCGTCCGTGCAAACTCTTGGCGTAAAGTTTGCTACAAATTGTAGCCAAATTCCGAGCAAACTTTACGTTTATTCACCCGCTGCACTTATAGCGCGCCCGCATTCGAAGCCCACTTAGCGGAGACTCAAACCCCACTTAGCAAAGATTCGAACCGGATACTTTTAGGGATTTTTCATGTAACGCGTATCGCGTAACGCCTCTGATTGGTTACGCAATACGCGTTATGTGAAAAATCTCTGTCATGGGACGGCACAAAAACAATAACAATTAAAAATCTACAGCACACGTGACGTGAACTATAGATTTTCAATACATTTCGAAATTCGGAACGCACTCCGTATACATACGCCAATAAGAGAACTCGCTCGCTAGTTGTGTCCAGTAAGTCCTTATCTACTTTTAAGGTTACACAGCCTGCGTTAAGATATTGCGCGCGCTTTCCGGTTTATTTACCGGCCGACCGGCGTTTCACGCGGTTTCATGTCTGTTTGCTCATGTCGATGTCGCGTTCAGGTGACAAGAATTTGAGATTTTTCCACTGAATATTGCTATCTATCGTTAAAATTGTTGTCAAGCCGACTGCCTTTTTCAGGACTACGATCGTACTCGTGAAAGACATGGATTCCGACGGCTGCTCGTTGACCTGCACCGTTGCCGTGGAATGGCTGAACGCGCAGGGATCCATCCAGAGAAAGGCGACCCACCGAACGGCGTCGCTGCGTCTGACTCGGGATCAGCAGCGCGACATGCTGGTGGAGATACGCGCCGAGAAGGCGAACGTGCTGACGAAGCTGCCGCTGCGAGGTATATCGGTGTTCAACAAATTCATGACCGAGGGGAAGGCGTCCATCAAGTTCAGGGAGCAGAACTGCACGTTGTTCCTGTCGAACGCACCCTCTTCCCAGCTGATAAGTTTCCTGAAGACGATATTCGTCAAGCTGACGGGTCAGGAGGGCGGCAAGATCCCGGCGAAGGATTCCCTGCGAGAGAGGTTCCTCGCGAACGTGCAGCCGGGCGGTGCCGAGGATGTCAGTCCGGCCACCAGCACAGAGATCAACAGAGCGAAGGAGAAAGCCCTGACGGTGTCACGCGCGACGGTCACCACCCCGTCGCCGGGCGTGGTCAGGAAGCGGAAACACTTCGGTGACGACGCTCCTAGAGTACCCGCGGCGAAGAAGCTGTACGAGAATCCTACGTCGGGCGAGCTGACCGACGAGCAGACTCGAGTCCTGAACGCGGTGCTCGGCGGTAAGAACGTGTTCTTCACCGGCAGCGCGGGCACCGGCAAGTCGTTCCTGTTGAGGAAGATAATCTCGGCCCTCCCGCCGGATGTGACGATGGCCACGGCGAGCACCGGAGTGGCGGCCTGTCACATAGGCGGAATCACGTTGCATCAGTTCGCGGGCGTCGGTCTGGGCACCGGCACCAAGGAGAGATGCGTCCAGCTGGCCTCCCGTCCGTCCACAGCCGCGACGTGGCGGAAGACGAAGCACTTGGTGATAGACGAAATCTCAATGGTGGACGGCGATTTCTTCGACAAGATCGAGGAGGTGGCGAGACACGTGCGCAGGTCCGAAAGACCCTTCGGAGGGATACAATTGATCCTGTGCGGCGACTTCTTTCAGTTACCGCCCGTGTCCAAGACCAATGACAAGGCGAAGTTTTGTTTTCAGAGCGAGGCCTGGCAGAAGTGCGTTCACTTCAATTTCGAATTGCGAACCGTCCATCGGCAGAAGGACGAGGCGTTTGTGAAGGTATTGAATAGCGTTAGGATAGGTAGAGTCACGGATGATATTGTAGGCGTTTTGAAGGAAACGGCGAAGCAAAGGATTGAGAGTAACGGAGTGTTAGCTACTAGATTATGTTCGCACGTGAAGGAGGCCGATGAAATTAACGAGTTTCAATTGAATGAACTTAAAGGCGAGAGTAAAGCGTACACGGCGTTAGATTCCGATAGCTCTATGACAAACATGTTGGACCAGCAGTTGCCCATACCTGGTAAATTGATACTGAAAGTTGGCGCGCAAGTTATGCTGCTGAAAAATATAAATGTTAATAGTGGATTGGTGAACGGGGCTCGAGGTGTCGTTATAGACTTTAAAAACGATATACCGGTGATTCAGTTGCGATCGGGAACTCATTATGCCGCGAAGATGGAAAAATGGGCTATTAGAACTAGTTCCGGCGCTGTTATACACCGAAAGCAGATCCCTTTAAAATTAGCGTGGGCCTTTTCGATCCACAAGAGCCAAGGCTTGACTTTAGACTGCGTGGAAATGTGCCTGTCGAGAGTATTTGACGCCGGTCAATCTTACGTAGCGCTTTCGAGAGCTCAGAGCTTACAGAGTTTACGAGTCTTGGATTTCGACAGCCAACAGGTATGGGCTAACACAGCCGTGCTCGAATTCTATAAAAAGTTCAGGAGGAATTTACAAGAGATGGAAATGATTCCTCTGGGAAAGAAAAAAATTAAGCTGGAGGGAAATAAAAGATAATATTTATATTTTTTTATAGCCTACACATATATATCATTTGTTTGAAATAAACAGTTTGTATCTGACACATGCAATAAGTATTACACGACAATTATTAATTTCATTAAATTAAATATCTTCTTTATTTTTATGTTTATAATTAGTACGATTTTTTAAATTTTTTTTTACAAATATTACAATTTACTGGTGTAGACAGTGATTTACATTTATATTTATATCGATATTAATAATCGTCGACAGTTATTTCGATGGGCGGTATATAACGCCATGTATGCCCTGCATTTAGAAGCTCCGAATAAAGTATCGGAGAGTTTGGAGCGGATTCTTTGCTACTACATTGAATATCTATTTTGTACTGACCAGCAGTGAAAAACACTACACGGCATTCGTGATAGGCTCTGCCGTATTCCTGTAACTGTTATTTATTTCATGACAAAATAGGAAACGTAAAACGCATGCGTATACAGTTACAAATTGTATTTACGAAAGCTGCGAGTACTTACAGTAGGCAGCATAACTTTATTTGCTCCGGCTATGGATAACCTTGTTTCCAATTGATAATTATTCACTCCGTTGTGATGGTCCTGATAGAAATTAATGGACAACGTAAGATCGCTCAGAGGATGTTCCAGAGCGTTGCACACTCCCACACCAACGCTGATGCATTCACCCAAAGCGCACGACAGTTCCTCTTGTGCTTTTACAATAATATCGTTGATCGTTATGTCTGGAAAATGATTGAGTTTTTTTAGAAACTTTGAGTGTCTCAAGCTGGGTTCTACATTAGTTGCATCGCAGCGTCGCAAACGTTGCGATCCAGTTGAGATTCAATTAAGCTCGGTGCGATGCAATTAATGTAGAACCGACTTTATACGCGTGCGCGCGCCCACATACACACGTATAAACAATGTATACGCACCCCATTGCAGAGGACTCATTCTCACGAGATCCAACATATCTTGAGTTAGAGTGATACCGGAGAGAGTTGCCTTTCCCGTTGACTCGGTGCCTAACAATTGCCAGCGCAGATCGACCAACGAAGCTATGTGTTCGGCACATATTTTCTGGAGTTCACTCGTATCACCAGCGCCATTTAGCTACAAGTGCGAAACGATAGAATAATATTGCATTACAGTATGTTCGAATAGGCCACTCCGTATTATTACCAGAGATAATTTATTAAGCGGACATCGGTCGACTGGAACGGGAATTCTACACGGTTCTTTACCTTCCATGTATATACATTTGTTTTGCGTGTAGTGTAATTCCATTTCGTGATTCGTCATATTTGTCACGTCCAGCACGAGATAAAATTGCAATGGTCTGAAAATTGTTGGGGGGAAAATTTTTATCAGATCAAATATGTGTTTGATAGCATGTAAGATTAGCAAATTATATGAATAAATATTATTTTATGAAACTGCGTTTTTTTTTGCAACTTACGTTTCGGCCGGCAACACGTCCCAATTAGTAATCTGCACACTGGGTAGCATTTCAATGGTAACAAAAACAGACGAAATTCTGCAATAACCAGTTAACAAGCCTGCACCTCCTGAGTACTTAATTCTTAATTGACCTTCAATAATGTTAGACGTGTGTAAAGGTACTGCAAGTTTCGACAAGCGCGTGCTCGCTAAGGAAGAATGGCCGGAGTGCGAGCTTACTCCCGATCTGAAGGAAGAGGTCAGCTCGGATTGTCTTTTCGTATGATGAGACGGAGAACTAAGCCTAGACGGTAAAGAACTGTGGCCTGAATGCGACATTAGGCTGCTCGGTTGACTAAGGCAGGTACTGCTAGTAACATCTGAAAAAAATAAATTGTTGAGAAAGAAGGCGCTAAAATTTAAAGATTACGTTATCACAAAAATATAATTGACGATTATATTACCATTTCTAATCGAAGGTGCTACAAAATCCGTTGCTGCGTACAGATATAAGGTAAGACTCGCGCTGCTGCCAGGTTGCAAAGGCAGTTGTGTCATCAGATTCTCATCGCTCCATTTAAAAATCTTACTTTCAGTTACGGCATCCAAAGCG
Organism: Wasmannia auropunctata; assembly: GCF_000956235.1. Lineage (NCBI taxonomy): Eukaryota > Metazoa > Arthropoda > Insecta > Hymenoptera > Formicidae > Wasmannia > Wasmannia auropunctata. Next base: position 4,436 of record NW_012028694.1, on the reverse strand, counting down.
GACTGTACTGATAACTCGACCATTTCAATAGGCACCTGCCCAGCATTCGTTATTGTCACGGTACACCCGGCGCTGCAAATGTAAACGAAATTATTTTTTGCATGAAAATTAGTGTTAACGAAAGAATTTTGTAGTGCTCATAGTATAATACTGTACAAACCTCTCACCGCCGTAGAGCGATATACTCGCGCTGGTAACGATATTGTCGCCGGAACTCAAGCTGGCAGTTTGAGGCAAACTCGTCGCGACGTCGATTCTCGGTAAGGCTGGAATGACTTCGACGGTGTATTGAGGATGCAACATACCCTCCATGTATCTCAATCTACAGTTGGATTTAACTCCCAATGTGTGCGTGCTGAATCCGAGTATCTCTAAATCTCCAACCTCCTTGGGTCTACCCGCCAACGTGACCGCAATCGGACCAGACTCGGCAGGCAGGCTGATACTCTCCGGTATCGATTCAAATACCACGCCATTTGTCAAAAGTCTCATGTTAGACACGTGTAATTCAAACGGTAAAGGATTTAAGAGCTGCATCGACACCTCACAGATATCTCCTTCCACCCACAAATAATCTGTTGTAACAAAAAGTTTATTGTTTTATGGACGATATTAAACTAATTAAACTGGTAACAATTAACGTTTGGGTATGCACATACCGACTTTGCTCTTCGAAGTGTTTTTGCGCTCCAACGATCCGAAATTAATTGGCGTAAATAAAAATGGACCATGATCTTCCTTTACCCTTTCTATCTTTTGAGGCTGTAAGTGCGGCTGCATGTTTTTCAGAGTAAACGATTTTGTTTTTGGTATATTTAACAAATTAGCCGGTGGTATAACGGTACCAGAATCTAAAACCTGTTGCAAAAGACATTGTTTATTTTATATGAGACATATCATATAAAACATATTATTCGCATTGTTCTAATTTTTTTTAACATACAAGGGGGACTGGTGCACCCTCGCACTGTTGAGATACATTTTGCAACTGCAGCGCAATATCCTTCCGTTCGGTAAGCGTTAGATGATTGTACATTGTTTGAAGTAAAAACGTCAGATGCCTCGTAGCAAGTGCCGGATTACCCATTCGGTTTGCAGCGGCAACAAGTTCATTTATTATTTGGATCTGTATAGCCGGCCATCCTCTTTGTCCATCTGTGAGGAACAATACAATTTTAACCACCACAAAGCAATTAAAACAAAAAATAAAATTATATTAAAATTTCTTTAACACATATCGTTTAAAAAGAATTTTAATACACTTATATATTTTTTTATTTGAAACAAAAATATGATGTATATAAAAATAATACGAGAATAATATAGAGAATAATACAATTTTAACCAAAACAATTAAAACAAAAATAAAATTATATTAAAAATATTTCTTTACCACATATCATTTAAAAAAAATTTTAATACACATATATTTTTTTATTTGAAACAAAAATATTGATGTATATAAAAATATATTTAAAATATTAAATTCTATGAAATTTATATACAATGTAAATGCAGTGACCTGGTGGTATGTCAACGGGATCCAAGGATAATTTAAATCCAGATGTGGCTTGTAGCATCAAATTATAACATTGTTGCCAGTCTGGATTGGGATTATTTTGCGATACATGACGAGTGGCTGCCAATCGCAAGCAGAATGACGCCTTTCTATCAAAACCAAAGCTCGTATATAGATCTGATAATGTAGTGAATCGATCAATCTGAAATACCCGATCCATGTAACACCCTGATAAGCTTTACACGTTGAAGTTCTCTGCGTTACGTTAATACTACATACTTTTTCCTGCTCGCTGAGTGGCAAATTAATCAATACAACATTATTCAAATATGATGCGGCTTGCAAGGTGCAGTTCTGTTCTATTGAGATTCTCGTGGCTTTGAAACTTGCCTCAGTCTCAATTATACCTGCGTATTGGTATTTACTGTAATGTACTATAGCCTCACGATATTTCTTAGATATTTCCTCAGGTAGTAAAATATGCGGCATGCTGGCCTTTACCATGTCTATACTGGGCGGAGCTGGCAAAACTGTAAGAGCCTGCGATCCTCGTCTGTAAAATGATGAATGACTGATTAACTCTCATATCCTTGAAACAGGTTCTCTAATAAAAGTGCAGAAGATATTTTAATGCTTTAACTACATAAAAACTTACGAAAAGAGATGGTTTTACATTTTGTATCAAATAACTTTGCTCAAAGATCATCCATACCTCTGTTTACTTGGACTTCCTTCTTGCAAGGAAGAGTTTCTTTGCAGTGGAAGACTTCGGCACATGTTGGGATAAAGAACCAAGACAGAAGTGGCACAGAGGCCTTCGTACGCCGCTCCCAGCCACAGCCAATCATTGACGGCTTGCAGAATGTTGGCGGCGGAATTGTAATTGTTCAGGGCGTCGGCTGGAAGTCCGGCTTGAAGACACAAATCCCCCAGATGCTTCGTCATGCGACCCACGCATCTCTTCTTGTTATTTCTGGACTCGAGGTCCAGCCCGATGAAGTCTTTCTTCTCAAACGGAGCCAGCAGAAGGGAGACGCGATCTATCTTCTCCCGGGAGCGCTCCAGCCTCTTCGACTCGAGGATCCAGAACAGGAAATTGAGATACTCGGCTGTCTGCGTCTCGAGATCGGGGCACGCCTCGTCCGCGTAGAATATCGCCCGCGTTTTGAAGTTGCCAGGCGTGGTGTAGCCCGGCGGTGGTTCGTGACGGCCGTTCGATTCGACGGGCCCGAAGAGGATGGCACGCGAGTCGTACAGGGTGCTGCTGTACTTCACCTTCAACGTCTCGTGCACCCGGCACAACTCGTTCAGCTCCGTCTGATTGTCGTATCTGCCGAAGGTGATGAGGCCCAGCAGCCGCCGGTGCGTCTGAAAGTCCCCCCAGTCGTTGTTCTCCACGGGATGCTCCCGGACGAATCGGGCGAGGATCTCCCGCGTGCCGCCGCTGGAGTCGGACACGGAGAATCGGCTGCCAGCCTTGACGATCCGTTCGCATAACCTACTGACCGTCTTCGGCTTGATCTGCGTGCCGACCGGTCGCAGCAACAGCAGCAGGGCGGCGTGATCGTGGGCGGTCTGCTCATAATCGGGATGGGACATCTTGTTGTCGGGCACCGGACTCGACAGGATTACGCTGATAGCCGAGCGCATTTATGCCATCGATTTCGCTCGAGGGTATCTCGGACCTTGGCTATCTAGACGCTCCTCAGCTCGGCCAACGATCCTGTCATCTCTCCACGTTGTCGTCGAGTAGGGCGAGAACGCGCGGTGCTTCGGACTATGTAAATAAAATTTGTTCCGTTCATAACAACACCGACAAACCGTCGCATCGGCGGCCAGAGAGAAACCTGAGAACGCCAGGAACGCCTCACCTGACAGGGAAACAGCAGTGACAGTAGACATGTGTCAATAAACAGTAGACATAGAGAGACACCTGAGAGAGGACATGATGGGCATGACGACCTTTTGCCTGTAACCTAGAAAAGCCGTTGTGCACTAATGCCACCTGCAGAAGTGGTGTAAACTACATTGCAACATTCACTTTTCTACACCGCAGATACATACAATTTGTGGTGCTACATCCGTGCTACATCCACCTTATATAACTATACATATATTATATGCTATATAGTATATAACTTATATGTGTAAAATATAACTGTGTAATAATAATAATAATAATAATAATAATGTTGTCTTAAATATTTCTTGATGGAAGCCTAAAAGTAAAAATCTTTTTAAATACAATTATTTATACTATCTGGCATTTTTTTTCAATTTATTATATATATTATTATTGTATATTATATTGTATTATATTATATTGTATATTTTATTGTATATTATATTATATTATAAAATTATATTATTTAACTTAGAATTTTCTTATACAAACAAATAACAAAATATTTTCAATTTATAAGAATTCAAAATTTAATTAAAACGCGAGCTTGAAGTGAAACGTATGAAAAACGTACATGTTTATATGTACGTACAATAAAATATGCAAGAATATTTTTTTTTTTGCTTATCTTATATATTAATCATTGTACTTTGTATTCAGTTGTCTCTGTTTTTAATATATATTGTTATGCGTTAAGTTATTTTTAACCGCGTCATTTTTATATTGCAACATCTTATATATTATTTTCGCATTTATCGTAATTGTCTTTTATGTCATTCCTATACATTTTGCGCTTACGGGTAGGCACTGCTAGCAGCATTGCTGACGCATTACCTTGTGTTATTATACGTCTTATAATTGCACATTAAATAATATAATATTTTGTATGTGTGCATATGTATGAGAGAGATATGTATTTTTATAAAACGAAAATTAAATCTTATTATTTTAACTATATCAAAGATTACTTCAATTATTACTTTCCTACATTCCTAATCTTCAGTCAATCAGCGG
>NW_012028693.1:34862-35699 GCF_000956235.1 Wasmannia auropunctata | reverse complement strand
ATTTTATATGAATTAGTGATACAAACCAGTAGACATCCAGTTAGTGACACAAACTAAATAGAACCGGTTCACATAACTGATGGCAGATTAGTAACAAAAATCGAACAGGATCTACGCGATGCAATCTGACGGCAAATTGGTGACAGAAACAAAGCAGAATCTGTGCTGTCTTATGAACCGAAGCCACATAATACTTGGAAGTAAAGAAAATCGACAACTGTTAATTCACTTATATTTTTACTTATACTTTATTTAGAATAGTGTTGTGAAGTAAGGAATGTTTGCTACGAGAAATGAAAGAATTGTAAACATCAGAAATAATAAATATGTATGTATGTACAGATAGGACCTTAGCATAGGCCGATAAGGCAGAAATGGCGTAAATCATAGTTTATGAGATAATGACACGCGAGGGCGCGATTTTCGGAGCACGGCTTCAAGTGCGAAGGAATTCTTGTGTAATTGATGATACGTAAGCGATAATTCATTTGTCGGAACCATTGTCTCTGTAATATTACACGCTCTTACGCTAAATGAATTATACTATATATGTGCATTGTATATTGAATCATTTTTATTCTTCGTTCCCTTACGGAAAAAACACCCAAAATTTGAGTGTTTACACTAAAAAAAAACACTTAAAAGAATACTCAAAATAACACTCATTTGAGTGTCATTTCGAACACCCAATCTGAGTGTAACTCTCATTCTGAGTGTAATCCTCAACTTAAGTATTATTCTCAACTTGAGTGTTAGGGTCAGAGTATACGTACACTTTTGCATAACGCTGTATAATAACGCATAAGACATAAGGCACAATTAAAAGAATCAACCAAA
>NW_012028693.1:27542-31046 GCF_000956235.1 Wasmannia auropunctata | reverse complement strand
AAAAGATCCAAAATAGTTATAAATTCACGTTTTTTTAACGTCTTAAAATGTCGTCATCGGTCCGTGACATTAGTACGTTTTTTTCTCGTCATTTTAACGTTATTTCATTGGTCATTTTTGGTCATTCTCTGACCAAATTTTGACGTTATTTTGACGTGCGGCTGTTAGCTGGGTACATGTTTTAAAAGTGTAAGCCAATGTGATATTTTTATTTTTCTATATACATATATTAAAGTAGTTATATGTTAATACTTTGAAACAATTTCCGTTTTGGACGCGGACTCGTCGTGAGCCAAAGCCAAAACGTACGTGGTTCGTACGGAGAGAGGATGTAAGTGTAGACGAAATAACTATTTAAATTTACGATTGTGAGTTAAAGCCAGTTTACACTTATTTATTAACAATAAACAATAAAAGAATAGAAAGCGATATTAAATTCATGAACTATTTATACATTGACGCGGAATCGGATTTCGTGAAAACGTGGATCAACGATTCGGTATTGTGAATGTCGCTTGGACGGACTAAAAGGCCGTGATCACACTATATAATTAATGCAGACACGGAGCGGATTGAGATTGCGGATCACGGATCAAAGTTCAGCCAATTACGATAAGACGTATCCGAAGCTGCTTCATTGTCATTGGCTGAATTTCGATTCGCGATCCGCAATCTCAATTTGATTCACGTCCGCAATACGTAGCGTGACCACGGCCTATTACAATTTAAATGACATTGCAATAAAATAAACGTAAAAAGTGATGGATTATTTTTTAAATTTAATTTATTAAAATGGTAGAATAGTGTAAAGACAATTATTTAAGGTTTACCCATTGAACTATAACACAATTGAAACAGGCGCAAGCGTGCCGAGAGCGATAGATAATTGCTCGTGCGGTTATACAGTCATATCAAAAGTCTGTTCATCTCATAACCAATGGTTTAACCTTCTAATCGTGTTCGGCATTTTCGACCAATTAATTCGACCATAAACAATCTCAAAGATGTTCGGAATTCGTGCTTTCACACTCGACACATGTATCGATCAGCACCATCGCCCAATCGCATCGGGCTCGCGCCGTCGAAGGTAACGCACATAGCGACTGATTCTGCAAATGACAAGGCGCAAAGCGAACCGTTCGCCCTATCGAATCGTTCGCGGAACTCGTTGTATAGCACTTAGTCGTTACATTTTTAAATCCTTTGTTTCAATGCGAAAAATGCTATGAAATGTACCTGAAACCTTCGGAACCTTCTAGAAGGTCGAAATAAAACAGGACATAAGGAACCATTGGCATCAGTCGTTCTGAATTATCGAAAATACTCACACTGTCACATTCGGCAGAAATTCGTCTCGATTAATTCCATACATTTCCGCACATTTCTCGCTTCGCGACTCCTTTCGTTTGTCGGAACCATTGTCTCTGTAATATTACACGCTCTTACGCTGAATGAATTAAACTATATATGTGCATTGTACATTGAACCATTTTTATTCTTCGTTTCTTTCGTTTCCATCACGATCCTTGCTCCTATTTATTTCGCACATACATCCATAGACGCAATACACTTACCATTATTAAAAATGTATTTCACAACATTCGCTTTAAATTTGTGTTTTAACTTTATTAGTTTTTGACTGGGATGGATCCAAAGAGAGGTAACTGGAGCTGAACATGCTCAGAAAGTACGTAGAGAAAGGATGGGATGAGTGTTAATTTAGGCAGGGTAAAAAGTAAATATCTGACGGATTCTTGATATAAAAAAAAGATTTATTTTGTACGTAACAGAAAGCTTGTTCTATAACGAGGGCTCGGATAAAAGAAGAAAGAAAAAGACGAAAACTATAACGGGCGCCACGTACTAATTATTATTACTTTTATGTCGATAAGATACCGATACGCGGTGGGAGATTCGAACGAGAAACTAACGAAAAAGAGTATAATGTTATTTTAGTTTTTCTTTACTATTATTGCAACAGATAGCGATAGTTTTGGGACCTTCTCTCTCGGCACATTCCCAAGCCATCTTCGTTTCTACACTGAAAACCTATCTCGCTTACACCAATTCTTCAAATATATTTGTTTTATTTTAAGGATGTTCTGGCTATACAATCCCAGACAAAAGTTACTGAAATATGAAATTAATAATATTCTAGGCTTTCATAGGTTAAGATACGCACCATATCGTGCTTGTATCGTGTAAAGGACTTAAATAATGCCAGTTAATATGATATTTGGCACTACAAATGAATATATTTGTATATTTTACAAGTTTTATGATTGTCGGCAAAACACTTTTAGACGTGAAATTCAAGTAATCTCTTCAAGTAATATCAATAATTCAGTCAACATTCCTTCCCCTTCCTCTTTCAATAGTAATAGGGGTACTATTTTTTATTATACGCTTTGATTTTATTTATCGCTTCTACCGCAATGTGGGTACTATCTTGTCGTTGTTTTAACCCTTTCAAGCACGATGGCATTGTGGAATGCCATCTTTTCCATAACCATTTTCTCAATAATTGGAGTAGTTTTCACTCAATTTTCGAACCTTTTTTTGTGTTTTGATATCAGTTATACATTCAAGAATAAGAATCGATGTGCAATAATTTGAAATCATGGGTGATTTTGTTTATACAAATAAACGTTGAAAAATAGCAATTTTTCTAAAGAAAATTCATTATCTCCGAAAGTTCTCAGAGTTTCCACGCAAAGATCATCCCTCAAGGGTTTTTGGGGTCGCTGCTTACGAATCCGTGGCCAGATTTTTAAAATTCAAAATGGCGGATCCAATATGGACGCGAATGCGAAAAACAATGCAAATTTTATTACGTATTGAGCCGTATTTAAATGAGCCTTCCATTGATCTGGCTCTTCGATAGGGTTACTAGTTTCGATAAGATGAATTTAAAAAAACGATTCACCCGTTCAACGACTCCATTTGCCCATGCAGCTGCCACCGCTCCTTTCCTGTGTTTGACTTAATACGAATCAAGGAATTCACCGAATTCGGTAGATGTGAACGCGGTGCCTTGATCTGAGACTATTTGCACCGGATTGCCAAACATGTTAAACAAAGATTGCAGATGTGCGATAGTTTTTTTCGATGTGACTGAACGCGTTGGAAAAAGCCACGTAAACCAAGCGAATGCATCGACAATTAATAAGATATGTTTGTATTCGTCTTCGGTCGAAATGATCGATGTGCAAAATTTTGAACAAGGTGGTTACTACCTCCGTCTCTTGTAATTCCCCTTCCGACACTCGTGTGAAGAGACTTGCCATCATACATACAAGGCAGTTTTCTTTTTTTTTTTTTTTTTTTTAGGTAGGTAAAATACTTCTATAGACCCCTCGCGCCTCGTTACAGGGGAGGTGCAGGAGTTCGACCGGTCGGGACGTTGTACAGTCTCAGTCAGCACTTGGGCGTGACTGAAGTTGCTCGGCCTTACCGATCGCCTACCTAGCTAAAAATCCACCTAGAAGTTTCCGCGAGATCTAA
>NW_012028693.1:21970-27522 GCF_000956235.1 Wasmannia auropunctata | reverse complement strand
TTTTTAAAATTCGAAAAAAATAATCAGAGTTCCGGTTGCCCCCCGAAGAGTTCTAGAGTTCTCTATCGATTATAAAAAGAGTTCCGTTGATTAAAGCGATGAAAACACCATTTGAAGACATGGGGAGGCCAACTTCACATTTCTGTAACTTTAAAAGACCATAACTCTTTTGTTTTTCATTTTAGCGATTTTGATCATAAAGGTTATTGATAGAACTCTTTGGGGGGCCATCAGAACTCTCAAGAAATTGCCAGAATTCCAAAAAAATTTTTTAAAAATTTTCGAGTCTATATCAGTCGAAAATTTTTTTTGGAAATCCGGCAATTTCTTAAGAGTTTTGGCAGCCCCCCGAAGAATTCTAACGATTATCCTTAATAATCGACTCTGAGAAATCGAAAACAAAAAAGTTCTAGCGCTCCGAAGGTACGGCTTTCGAAATTTTCTAAGTCCATGGAGTTAAAAAATTTTTGTACGAAATCCGGCGTTCTGCCACAAGTTCTGGCAGCCCCCCGAAGTGTGTGAGTGTGTGAGTGTGTGTGTTTGTGCACACGCGTATGTGTGTGTACTATACCATGAAAATAAACTTATAAATAAAATTTCGACATTACGCATAAAAACTCATAAAAGAAAATATATTGACAAAGAATGTAGCTTTTTTATATGTAGACGTTTGATAATTAAATACATAAAACTCTTTTTCAGATTTTAATAAAATATTTTAAAAAATTGTGTCTGTGTGCGTGCGTGCGTGCGTGCGTGCGTGCGTGCGTGCGTGCGTGCGTGCGTGCGTGCGTGCGTGCGTGCGTTCGTGCGTGTGTGTGTCACTGGCAGAGATCAGGACGCGGTTCGTCAGTTCCGCAGTATTTATCGACTCCAAACCCTCTCTACTACGTGTATGTGTATTTGTGTGTACTATACCATGAAAATAAACTTATAAATTGAATTTCGACATTACGCATAAAAACTGATAAAAGAAAATATATCGACAAAGAATGTAACTTTTTTTATATGTAGACGTTTAATAATTAAAAACATAAAGCGTTCTTTTTAAAATCTCAATAAAATATTTAAAAAAATTTCTTTGTAGAGTGCTAATAATTCTAATAATGGCAATGTAAACTCATGTTAATATTCTACGAAAGTTTCGTAAATGTCCTTATTATGTTTTATTTATCTTTTTTTTATATAAAACATTACATGAGGACATACTTCCTGATTCGCTGTTGTAATCGATCTTTTTGATACCATATTATCATATTTGTACCAATAGGAGCCTATATATGTATATGCAACGTAATGCCCATTGTCATTATCACTACCATATTTGATGTAAGACACGATGCCTACCAAATAATATGTATCACCGTTAGCAATAATGCTTTTGGCTAAAGTACCGAGTACGTATTGGGGCGGTTGGACGTCAATTGTATTTATATAGTTAAAATCCATTAATATACTTGTATCCAAAATCAAGTGAGGACCATACATAATATTACGACTAACAGTTTTCTTGCAATTGTTACAAACGGTCATTCGTTTCGTAATAATGTCATCATCAATGGCTTTTTGGATATTCTGTAGATCATTCCGTAAAATTTCATCAACATTTATATTACATATTGGAGACGTTCTACTATAAGTATGGCCGCAACCAAGACACTCATACGTAGTTGTGCAACTTGGCATATTTTGAAAAATGTATTCTGCAAGGTGTGCTGCATTACAGTTTCGTGTTTAAAGATGATATGTTGCGAGTATATGATTTTTTTGAAAATATCGGTATATCGTATAAAATTGTTGCTCTTGCACAATAATCATTTGCTGTGATCTTTCCACGCTTTAATATATCTATAATAAGTTTTATAAAGGGATTCGTTCGATGTAACGTTTCTATAGTGGTATTATAATTATTGTGCATACCTATTCCACTTGCGACAATTTGAAAAATATAATCAAATGCGCACGTTTCGCGCACAACAATTTGCTCTCTATTAATTGTAGTTGCTTTGCACAAATTACCATTTTTCAAAAGTGGAACACCTACAGTTTTATCAACAAAATCCCAATCGGGGCATGGTGTTAAGTAAGTGAATCGTTTCTGAGATTGGTTGCTTGCTAACGTTTTATTTTCTATTTTACCACGCCAATTTTCCACTTCATTTAATGATCCTTGCAAATCGTCTTGTGGATAACTTATACATTTCTCTTCAGATGCATCTTGCGAATTTGAAGTATCTTCATATGCAATCATTCCTTGATTTGTAGCACTAAACGCTAATCTAATTATAAGTCTACCATCAAGATATTCCAAATGACGCAATATAAATTTATCTATTCGTATTGGTAGCTCGTTTTTAAATGCTCTGGTTTTTAATTGAGCAAATTCGGCTTCAACAAAAGACGATGTTGCAATTATCGAATCACACTTAAAGTAAGATTTCATTATGCCCGTCCATAGAGGTAAGTAATGCATGAGATCTTTTATTTTTTCTGCGGCTTCGACATTATAATATGCATTTACAATATCGCCATTTTTTGAATTATTGGCAATTTCTTGAGCTTGTATAAATATATTTCCAGCCCAAATTTTCCACTCTCCTGCAATGACTTCATCATATTCATCATAATCATTGTTTTCTTCTTCTAGTTCCTCAATTATTATGCCTTTAATAGCATTATTTAGCTTCGTAATATGTACTTGGGATTGTAATAAAGTATTATTTTCGTTTGAGCCTATTTCTTCGCTTAGCGCAACAATTAACAGTGATTTTAGAAAATCACTTATTTCATTAAAGTCATCCATTTGATAAACTCTCCCTAGGCACCTTACAAAAAATTGTTTAATTTTTTTCTTTTCCTTTCCTTTCAGGCAGTCCCATCTGGCAATCATCGCTATAAAATGATTAACATCTAATCTTATGAAACACGATAGAATGAAATTATCGAAACTCTTGAAATTATCATTGTTAATAATATTATAACAAATCTGCATATAATGATTCAGATTCATGCAACCTGAAAATACATGCGCAACAGCAATTAAAAGTGCTTTCCCAAAATCTGTAATTACCATTCTTGGTATTGGAGCACCACCTCTTATACTTTCAGAGAGGAAATAGCTTATTATTGATGCATCTTGCTTCGCAGATACCATCTGAAAGACAGGAAAATTGCCACAGTTGGAAACGCATACACATTCGTATAAAAACAAATAAGCAGATTTTTGGCCTTCGGGAAGGCATATTTTTTTCCCTATTCCTCCAGTAGCATCTATAGTTAAAAAGCAATTAGCATCTTGCTTATGCGACTTTTGGTATGTCAGCAATTGTTCTTGACTCCAATACATACAATAGAATGGGTCTATTCCTATATTATGGATAATCCCGGAGAACATACCATATTTTGCGTTTTGAATATTTTTAATAGAATCGCTGCTTTCCAATTGTAAACGTCTATCCGACTCCGCTTGTTTCGCTTTACGTAAAACTGTTGCGTCATATAAAATTGGAATATTATCACCAAATGCCATTAATTTTTTGGCTTCTTCATTACGCCATACATTCGCATCTTTATTTGTGTCTAATAACTCAGCAGCAATTTTCTCACGCAGCGAAAATTTTAATTGCCTTTTTTTCTTATGGATAATTTCCGCAGAAAAGCCAATTAATGTGCAATTAAAAATTACATCGCTCGCCTTTGCAGGCTTGTTAGACAGAATGCCTGTAAGCTGAGCATCACATTCTTTGCAAATGGTCTTAAATTTAGCATAACATTTGGCATCATTATTATTAAATATTTTTGCACATTTAAAGGTAAATGCGCATGGTAACTTAAGTTGTTGCCATATTTTTTCTGCAAAAATATGTGTCCATTTGCCTGGTAGTAATATACTATATCATCGTCCCTTATGACCGTATTTTTGATTGATAGGCTTTATTTCTATCCACTTCTCCGCAGAAATTAATAGTTTAAATTTCTTTATATTATCGGAGATACTAATATTACTTAATACTGAATCATACGCAGAATTGGTTGAGTCATTACATGAGGTATTACCTTTCTTAATGGAAAATGCTTCTAATACGGCGTTGTACATACCGCTTCTATTATTTTTTAAAATAGTATAAATATGTTTTAGACTAATATTTAATTCATTCTTTGCAAGCGTCTCAGATATTAAATTGTAGATAGTATGAGAGGGAGGGAAAACTTTTCCTTCGTTGTCTACAGTTCTATACTCTTCGTTTATTAAAATATCGTAATTTTTCTTTGTCATACATATTTAAAAAAATTATAATTAATCAAACTCAAAAATTAAAGAAATATAATTTTAAGAAGCTTCAAATTTTTATTATTTCGTCGTTTTTACTTCAGCGCTATGTCTATGTTCACTTTGTGAAGCGTACGGTACTGAGCATGCGGCAACAGACAATGGAACGCAGTCACGCTGAAATCTAAGACTTCGAGACGAGATTCACGAGCGTCTATGCCTTGCAGTGAAATAGTCGCATGCGGAGGGAATAATCTGACAGTAGAAGGGATAGGCTACACATGGCAGGGATACGCTGCACGTGGAAGGGATAGGCTATATGTGGAAGGGATACGCTACACGAAGGAAGGGATAGGCTATATGTGGAAGGGATACGCTACACCTAGAAGGAATAGGCTATATGTGGAAGGGATAAGCTGCTAGTGATCGTTCGTATCGATTGTTAAGGCGATCCTAAAGTCGTCTATATTATCGACCGAACGTGATTATTTTCCATCACAAAATAAACATACTTAAAGACAACATTTAATAATCATTCTCTACGATTAAAATATAAGCATTAGTGTAGTTCAGGCTGATAAAGGTTATGCTGAGAACAAAAAAAATTTATACAAAGCTGCCAATGTGTATCAATATTTGTTTCGAAAAAAAATTTGGCAGTTTGTTGGTACAAAATAATATCAACGTGAGCTGCGAATTACATGTGCAAACAATGTTGAGTTCATAGAATTAGGCTTGGATGCCTAATAAAAAATATGTATATGCTTAAATATTTGTTACAATATATGCGTGCGATATTGATGTGATAATAAACATGAACACAACACTGCACTACATCAATATTGCACGCATACAATATGCACAAATCGTTGGTAAAACAATGTCGTTCCAGCTTTAACAGTAATCGTTAAAATTCTTTGAGAGGCTTCCAAAATTACGATTAAAACACCGAAAAAAATGTTCTTCCTTTATTATGGACTTAAACAATTTTGAAAGCCGTACCTTCGGAGCGCTAGAACTTTTTTGTTTTCGATTTCTCAGAGTCAATTGTTAAGGATAATCGTTAGAACTCTTCGGGGGGCTGCCAGAACTCGTGGCAGAACCCCGGATTTCGTAAAAAAATTATTTAACTCCATGGATTTAGAAAATTTCGAAAGCCGTACCTTCGGAGCGCTAGAACTTTTTTGTTTTCGATTTCTCAGAGTCGATTATTAAGGATAATCGTTAGAACTCTTCGGGGGCTGCCAGAACTCTTAAGAAATTGCCGGATTTCCGAAAAAAT
>NW_012028693.1:15045-21950 GCF_000956235.1 Wasmannia auropunctata | reverse complement strand
TCTTTAAATGGTGTTTTCATCGCTTTAATCAACGGAACTCTTTCTAAAATCGATAGAGAACTTTAGAACTCTTCGGGGGGCAACCGGAACTGTGATTATTTTTTTCGAATTTTAAAAAAGTGGGGCCAACTTCACAGAGGTGGAAACCAATAAGTATCACGAATTTCTTGGTACGTTTTATCAAATCCGCAGTGCGCCATGTCGTCATGGTACACTCTGATAATATTACTGACCATCGATTCCGGCACGCAAAATCGTGGTCTGTCCCTTTCTTTCCCTTTTTCCCTTTTTATACACAAGGCCAGCTATCAATTCAAATTTATCATCTTGTGTGAATTCAAGATTATCTGCTATTTCTTTTAATCGAGCGTCTTGTAATTGCTCGAATTCCAATTCGCATTCGATTGGCATTGAATTGATATACGAGACCTGCCTACTTAAGGCATCCACGTGTGCCATATTTCGGCCTGGCCGATGAATAACATTAAATATATAATTCTGTAACGCTAAAGTCCAGCGTGCAATTCGAGAGTTTAGATTCGCTTTGTTAACGGCGTAAACCAAAGCGATGCAATCCGTAACGACTGTAAAATTTGAACCATAAAGATAAATATGAAATCTTTCAATTCCGCGCATGATGACCAACATTTCTAGCTCAAAACTATGATACCGTGATTCCGCCTTATTAGTGTTTTTACTGTAATACGCTACTGGAGACCAGACTCCATTTTCCTGCTTTTGCATAAGGATTGCTGCCAATTCTTGTGCACTAGCGTCTGTGTGTAATTCAGTTTTTAACTTTGGATTGTAGAGGCTTAGAATCGGCTGAGAAGTCAATTTCCTTTTGAGCGATTCGAATGCATATTTGCAATCGTCATTGAAATCAAAAGTGGAATGTTTCTTTGTTAATTCGTAGAGCAGTTTGGCAATCTGCGCATAATTTCGTATAAACTTATGGAAATAATTTGTTAAACCCAAGAATCTTTGGACTTGAATCATATTTTTCGTCGTTTTTTAATTAGTAATTGCTTCAGTGTGTCGTTTACTAATCGTTATATTTTCATGAGAAATTATGTAGCCAAGATATTCTATTTTTCTTCTGAAAAATTGACACTTATGGTAGTTGAGTTCAAAACCGTATTGTTTCAGTATCGTCAACACCTTTTTTAATGTTTCTAAATTCGACTCTACCGTATCGGAGGCAATCATGATGTCGTTTATATAGACTATGACCTTATTTTCGCGTATTAGAGATTGAAGAATATTTACCAATCTCTTCTGGAATTCTACCGGCGATTCCGAAAAACCAAACGGTAATTGTGTATATTCAAATTGACCTTCCGGGGTCGCAAATGCAAAATACTTAGTGTGATCGGAATATACTCGAATTTGGTGGAATCCGTCCTTGAGATCTAACAGCGTAAACTTTTTTGTCCCCGAGTTGAGCTAAACAGTCCTCGATAATAGAAAACGGATATTTCTGTTTGTTCACGCGACTGTTCAATGGTCGTAGATCGACACAAAATCTAAGTGAACCGTTTTTCTTTCGAATCGGTACGATTCTAGCACAATAGGACGAAGAACTTGGTTTTATAATTCCTCTCTGAAGCAAATCATCTGTTATTTTTCTTATCTGATTTTTTTCCTCTAGCGCAAAACGCCTAGGAGTATACACGTATGGACTTTCGTCTTTTAGGCTAACTTTAACCATATAATTGTCGTCAACACGCGGGATATCGGAGCTTTCTATCTCCGAGAGCAACTCGCTAATTTTTGCTTAGCAGCCCTATCAAAATCTATATCTATATCATTTAAATCGAATGCCCGTTTATCCGGTACATCGTCGACATGTATGTGGCGCAACTGTGCCGCATATGTGTCAAGTACGGACGGTGCATCCGCGGCTATATGGTCACGTGCACTCGGGCTGTAATTTACCGCTAGTTTTGCTTCACGCAAGAAATCCCGATCAATTACCAGATCGTGTTCGAAGGAATCATCTGCTAGTACATTTAAAGTGACACTGAAAACCGAGTTCGGAAGTTGTGCAAAACGTATCGTGCTTTTGCAGGTTCCACGGATATTAATCGGCAGATTATTCAATGCTTTATATTTACGCGGATTATCTAAGCGGTTTTGAGTATTAAAAAGATTGCGATATACTTTCGCTTTAACAAACGATACGGGACTACACGTGTCTAGTAATGCGAGTAATAAACAATTCCGTTTGTTTAATTGTATAACCTTTAAAGGTGAATCAGTTATCTTTAAAGAAGATGTCTCTTCGTGGACTGCTGCCACCATCGGAGATGCTTAGTCGGTGTCCTCTTCTGCGGCTGCTGCTGTTCCAGTAGAAGATTGCGCTGTTGAGTTGCCGGTCCTCTTCTTTCAGCGAGGACAATTCTTGTGCCCAGACTCTTGTGCCCTTTTTCCTGGCACTAGTAGCATACAGGTTTCTTTGTTTCCTTTGCATCTTTGAACCAGCAGTCCTTGGTTGCATGACTTTTCTTATCGCAAACTTTGCACGATAAGTCCTTCTTATCTGACTTTGGAAATCCAGTCGTCATTTTATTCTGAATTTGATCGTTAGACGCCGAAGTAATCAATTTCATTTTTTTAAGAAATGGATCTATCGAATCGGCTGTAATCGTAGAGGCCGTAGCCCTCAATGAGGGGCTGCCAATTCCTCCGATTAATAAATGCATTGTATCTCTTAGCGGCAGATTCAAGTTGTACATAATTGTTAACTTATCAACTGCGCGGTGGAAAGTTTCCTTGGTAAAATTCCACCGGTGCGCCTCGATTCTCTGCATGGCCACATAGAAAGGAACCTTGTAGTCGAACCTTGTAGTCCGCCGCAACGCTTCCCGGAGATTAACCCAGGATTTCAAGACAGCACTATTCTGGATATCGTACTATTTCTTCGCGGCTTTTGTCAACTTGCTCGAGGTTGCCAGAAGCGTTACATCATTGGATGACTTGTGGATCTGCGTCACTTTGAAACAATCGACCGTTTTGAGCGCGGACTAGCTCGTCGCGGGACAGGCTCCAAACGTGGTTCGCGCGGAGAAAGAGAGGAACGGAAATGAAGTAGTCGATATTCGGTTTTTACGATACACAACTTAACATTTATTAGATATTTGATTAGATTTCTATGTACATTGGAGTTCGGACGGAATGCGCGTTTTTCAATATGTATAACAAGCCTTATCGCAGCAAGATGTGTGTAGTTATTTATCGCGGACTAACAGTGTGAAAGTATCGCGCCGAAATGGATGGTACAGAGAGTTCCGCGTGCTGTGTATGTACGGGCATTAGTCGGTGCGACAGTACTCCGGCGGTTGGTACGCGAGCACGGCGCACCGTCCGGGGCGGTATGGTTTGGATGAGCGTAACCACTCCTCCAGGCCGCCGACGGGGGCGGGGTGTACCCTAGGTTTTTGAGTCGATCGATTTCGGTATAGACCGAGGAGATCGCGAAATCACGACTTCCTTTTTCTTATCGGCTGATTCAGTGTCTGATCACAGGGATTTCTCGTGCGGAATCACACGGGAAACAGCTGAGACTGGACTGGACGTTTGTCGTCCGAGCCTCCCCTTTTATACCCATCCGCTACCCTGCGAATGAGTGCTTCGGGAGAGGTCGGTCGGCTTCGGCCGTGCCCACCGTCCGGGTCTTCGTACCACCCGGGAGTTGGCGGCCCCTTGCTGGCATGGCCCCGGCCGGTCGGGTTCGGCCGCTCTCGTAAGCGTTCGGCGTACGAGGCCGTTGAGCCTGTTAAAAAAAAGATGGCGCATCGCGCCTTACGTCGCCCCGCGGCTGTTCGGCGGGGCGGCATCCGGCCGGTGGTTGCCGGGCATCCAAACTCTCGGGTATTAGGGGGACGATGCGAGGGCATATAATGGTGGCATCGTTACAACTTTATCAACCCGTGCGATCCATTGATCAACGTTTTCTTGTTCGGTTTCTGCGAATTCGGGGATTTGAACTGCGAGCAGTTCAGTAACTGCATTTGCCGGCGGGAGCGTGTCCACTAACGGAGCACGAGTACTCGCACGCCCAGGTGGCGATCCGGCTTCTCCGTCGACCCCAGGCGATAACGACGGGTCCTCTCTTCGGGCGGCACCACGTCCGCTGATCTGCGACAACCGGTCGGCTATTAATTGTTGCTGGTGCATGTTCTGTTGCGATGATTGAAATAATTTTAACATCATCTGCTGCTGAGCCTGCATTTGCTGCAGTGTAGTTTGATGCTGTTCTCGCATTTCCCAAGGAAGGGGGAGTTGTGACGTGACGTTTTGACCGTCCGTCACAAGGGTCATAATGTCCGATCGAAGAAGCGCGATTTTGGATTATGCGTCCTCCCCGATTTAGGGAGGCGAGCGTATCCGCGCGCGTTGCGTTTCCGTGTTGTATTTTCACGCGCTTTATTTAATCCTTTCTTTTCTCACCAGCGTAACAGTAGGTAGAGATTGGCGGCATAGCCGAATTACGCGTAAAATTTCGTCGTCTTCACTAACCGGCGAGAAGGAGGAGAACACCGACATTGGAACGATTGGCTCGTGGGAAGTACGGAGCACGCAGGTCAGCTATAATCTCTACGAGAGATATTAGTCTTGATGCCTTCTATTGCGAGTTCTTTACTGCCGTTGATTCTTTTCAGCAATCCGTGAAGAAAGCGATTACGTTAAAGCGATGGACTCTCACGGCTGCCGGGGATCCGGTTGCCAACGGCGAAACGTATTAGAGCGAGGCGGACAAGCACCCGGCTGTGGAATAGTCGAGAAGGTCGCGGGCCCGAGGTCCGGAAAAGTCGGGCCAAATTTGAACCTCGCGCCGCCGATTGCGAGCGATCTGATCACGTGCGACGCCGCGATTCGCGGGTGTCGCGCTCGCAGGCCAATCGGCGCGTTATTAGCCGATACCCTGCTGCCTGCGTGCTGCCGAAAGGACCGTCGAGCGATATTTGTGCTGTGGTCACGACCAAGGAAGAACGTGGGATCCCGTTTAGCTGCCGAGTGCCGGAACGAGAATTCGAGATCTTAGCTGCCGCTCTTGGATCGCGCTGTTAAAGTTCCGTTGTCCGTGTAATTGTATGTCCGCGAGTAGAGTCAGTGTGCCGCACCATCCGCCTGGCATAAATTACGCGAAGTAAAATAGTTGCGCTTGCCTTACCACAGCCGGGTCATTTGTGCGTTATTTAAGTGTCATTTCGTGTTTATTTTGTGTTAAAAATCTGTAAAATTAGTGGCGTTGTTAGCGTGCCGAGCTTTTGGTAGAATTTCGGGAATATCGCGACTCCACGTGGCGTGTGATCGACCATTACGCCGTGCGTGGCGTACTCCTCGCTTGCCGCGACCCTGTATTCCGCGGATTGTAATAGCATTAATAACGAACAGCTCGGACACCGGTCCGTCATCGAAACTGACGAGAGTCTTACTAGTTGCCGCTCCGTCACACGCGGCCCGACGAAACGTCGATAATGCACACCTCACAGCTAATGTACATCTGGCATGCCTTGAACCCCCTTTCTTGGGCTCCTGGCTACCCCAGGGGTAAGGCGTAAACGACACAGCGGTACAACGGTACGACGACAGCAGCGACTTGAATCGTAGAGACCGAAGCCATATCCACACTTTCTTTGGATGAGACGGAAAAACGGCGACGGGCCTGGCCGGGATTGAACTCGTGATCCTTCGTTCCTAATCTGCCAGCTACTTAGGATGCTGCCCCACGACTGCTTCACTTTCTTTGGATGAGACGGAAAAACAGCGACGGGCTTGGCCGGGACTGAACTCGGGATCCTTCGTTCCTACTCTGCCAGCTACCTAGGATGCTGCCCCACGACTATTCCACTATACATATAAATATCAAATATGTATAGTTATATAATTTATGTATGTAATATATGTATAATATATGTATGTCATATATAATATAAGAAATAAAAACAAATTTTTGTACTTTTCTTAATTTAATCCTCAGAATCATTATTAATTTGCAAACGTTTCTTAAAAAATTAAGTTAGAGTTGACAATGTATTCATTTAATAAATACATATAATTTAACGTTTATGTAAAAAAAAACTACCATTTGAATAAGAAAAATTCTCTGATAACATTCTTAATTTTAATCTCGTAGTTAAATTAAAATACAGTTCAAAATACATCAAGAATAACCTAAAGATGTCGTAGTATTTTTAACCTGTTCCTAGATACATTTTAGACATTTCTACTGTTGATAGAGACTGCTTTATAATTTAATTCTTTTATATTGTATATATTAGTGATACAATTTACAATAGTCTACATAATTTACAAATTTAGATTGTCTACGTAGCAAAAAGACCATGTAAACATCACGTAGAGTTCATGTAAATAATCCGTGTAGACGTAATCTTGAAATCTACGGCACAACCCTGGCCAAAAAAGGCCGTCATGTCCTCTCTCGGATCTTCTCTGTATATAACTATTCGTGAGTGGCACTTAAGGATGTTCTGGCTGTACAATCCCAAACAAAAGTGACTGAAATTTGAAAATGATGAAATTCTATGCTTTTATAAGTTAAGATATGTAACATATCGTGCTTATATTGTGTATAATCAGAAAATATGATATTTGACACTACTGAATATATGACACAAATGAATATATTTGTATATTTTACAAGTTTTGTGATTGTTAGAAAAAAACTTTTGGACGTGAATTTCATCTAAAATCAACTGCAAAAAACGTAAAACCGTAACACATATTAATAACATTTAATGTATATCAGACATCAAAAGATACTTAAAAATCTACAAAATATGTAAACAAATGTTCCGCATTTCACTTTAAGTTGGTACTCCTTGCGGTCTCGTAGTTGAATGTGAGGTTAGAATAACAGTGATCGGAAGAGCACACGT
>NW_012028693.1:12836-15025 GCF_000956235.1 Wasmannia auropunctata | reverse complement strand
TAGAGTGCCTGATACCGCACTTCACTTTAAGTTGATACTCCTTGCGGTCTCGTAGCTGAATATGAGGTTAGAATAACAGTGACAAGCGTTGTTTTATCAATTAATATCTTGATAACGAGTTAGTGAATCTATATGAACTTTTTTTAGAAACATTGCTCAATATTTTATTTACTCACAAAATTTCAGAATATTGGCAATACTGCTTCTTTATCATTTTGTTGATAAACAGAAATATGTTGCTATTCCATAAGAACTCATGCAAAATTAAAAGTTAAATAACTCGTGAACTAGTTAAAGAATCGACTTCAGGTTTTGCACATATGTTAAGGTAATAAATAGAAACAATTCATTAAATTTTCAAGATATTGTCAGTGCTAGAATGTTAGTATCAATACATCCTATAAGTAAGAATTTGCTGCTATTACTAAGAATTCATGTAAAATTAAAAGTTGAATAACTCGTGAACTATAGTTAGAGAATCGACTTCAGGTTTTGCACATGTGTTAAGATAAAAAATAGAAACAATTTATTAAATTTTCAAGGTATTGTCAATACTAGAACGTTAGCGCCAGTACATCTTTAAATGGGTGGCACTCGATTGACCACCAGCCACTCACAGCGCTTGAACAGTAGAAAATCTCTAAGCACCGGCCGCTGTAAGTGGCTGTGGTCAATCGCAACGTGGTCAAATCGATGGGACGCTTCCTCTTATTGGTGTGAATGAATAACAGCCGCTCACGAAGTAAGCGTAATAAGAGAATTAATTTGTCGTACTTTAAGTTATCTTAAGAAAATCTAGTTTAAAAATGATATTTTAAGTTATACTACGTTTAAAATTTTGTAAAACGTTCTTGTTCGCATTTTGTTTTATATTTTTTTTGGTTTGTACATTTCAACACTGTTGTACTTAAACTTAAGCAAAAAAAAAACAATAAATGTTTAAATCACAAGATTAGACCAT
Source organism: Wasmannia auropunctata (assembly GCF_000956235.1). Lineage (NCBI taxonomy): Eukaryota > Metazoa > Arthropoda > Insecta > Hymenoptera > Formicidae > Wasmannia > Wasmannia auropunctata. The sequence continues at coordinate 14,064 of NW_012028693.1, read as the reverse complement.
TCGGAACGAATGGCATGTCAGAACGGCCGAACTGTAAGATATTTTGGTTATTCGAATATGATCGTTGGTCGTGACATAGCATATTTAGCACACCCGGTGTGTGCCGAAAGCGCCGAATTCCTCAGCTGTCAACGCGCAACCGTGTCGCGCATGACGTAGATCGGTTGAGAACAACAGTGATCACTCTCGACTCGCAGAACGAGACTCAAGTTCCGATCGCCGAAGAGTTAAGACCTTTTCTTTTGTACCGCTTTTAAGTTTCGTGTAATATAATAAATCTTCTTGTTAACTTAAGTCGCGTTATTGAACTTGGTCTCACCACGATCACCACGATCATTGCCTATTCCGGTCTGAATCCGCATCTCCCTCTGAATAATACCTGCCCCTGACACCAAATCGCTAACGGACATTATCACGTTTCTACCACCATCTTTACAGTCGATTAGCATCGTGAAAAAGCGTTAACAATTACAAACTATAGATAGAGGCGATCAGTTATATCGATATTATTCCTTTTTTAAAAAATGGATCTGCATTTATATATGTATATTATAATATATTATTAATTTATAGATTAATAACGATTTATCATGGCTGTGAACATATAGCTTATATTTTATTTTAGGTTATGCATAATTAGTTAAATTTTTTTCTTTTTTTATAGCTCAAAATTTTTACTACGTTATATTTCGAGGTTTACAGCGTCAAGTGTATTTCTATAAACATCTTTTTATTTAAATTTTAATTTGGTACTGTTGAAGCAGGTAATTTAAGAGAATGTACACGACTTATTATAGTGAGAAGTATATCTTTAATTAAACAAATTTACTTGATATAAAAGAAAAAACTGACTGTACGACTCGACTGATGACTAGTTACAACGGGACTGAATTTTGAATAATACTTCGCAACGTTCGACGAATCATCAGCACTGCTGAACTACTCAATATATCATTACATTTTACATTTTACATTTATCCCGTCGATAAGTACGCACGCTATTGATAGGAGCTCAATGGCTTATGGAGGCAAATTGTACCTCCAACAGGTACAATTTGTTTCTTGAGGTTATCTTGTGTTACTATGATTACACAAATATGTAATATATTTTACTTCTAAAATTTTACTCATAAAATAATAAAAGATCTAATTTTGTTTATAATATAATATATCTGGAATACATATTCTATTTATTCTTTGTTTATATACATATATATATATATATATA
>NW_012028693.1:0-12816 GCF_000956235.1 Wasmannia auropunctata | reverse complement strand
GAGATGTGTATAAGAGACAGCTTCAAGATAGAGCAACTTTGTCAAAAATTATCGTAATGAGATTTCCAAAAAAGCATTTTACAGCTTGAAATCTCCACTTTTCAAATTGGTATTTTAAAAAACGATTAGCTGACTTTTTTCGAAGTTGCATTAATACAAATGGAGATGTGAGAAATCGCAAAATTTTTTTCTAACTTTGCAAAGTTCCATGGCGTAGAATAAAAATCGCACATAAACGCGGTGTACAGCTTTCGAAAGAATGAATCTTTTTCTTTAATTTGCTTTTTTGTTGAGCGTCGTTTGATTTTTTTTCATCGAATTATTCAACATTGAAGCAAAAATGACTCTTTTTACTCTTTTCACGATTTTCTAACTTTACAAAGTTAGAAAAAATTTTTGCGATTTGTCACATCTCCATTTGTATCAGTGCAACTTCGAAGAAAATCAGCTAATCGTTTTTTAAAATACCAATTTAAAAAGTGGAGATTTCAAGCTGTAAAATGCTTTTTTGGAAATCTTATTACGATAATTTTTGACAAAGTTGCTCTATCTTGAAGTTTGCCTATTTTTAGAGGATAGAACAGGTGATCCTTTAATTTTTTGGACCAGTGTATATGTATAATATACCTGGACTATAATATATCTGGAATATATATTCTAAATCAGCTTTAAATTTAAATTTATCATAATAATGTTTTTGTGAATGTAAATAATATTAATCACGAACATATTATACAATGCTTATAAAACATAACTGCAACATCAAAATCAATTGTTAAATCACCACGATGTTGTCGACTAATCGACCGCCGATCAAACGCATGGGCACAACAATATCTCGATCGCTCTTTCACACTTTTTTTGCTCTTTTTTTCTATTACTTATCTCGTTTTTTTGCTCTATCGCTCACTCTTTCGTCCTCGTTCGCTAATTCTCTCGATGTACTTAACATTTTTCGTGACGAAAATTGCAACGTATAAGAATCCTTACTCCGAGTCTATTAGGCCTACAATAATGATGATAATAATAATAATAATAATAATAATTAATAACGACCTTTCTTAAAGTAAAATTTCCAGATTTTGCGTCGCAATATCTCCGTACGCAGAGAAAAAATATCATATAACTACGTTTATTATACAATTCAAATCTAAACTATCGAATGAACCTACTTACAACCCAACAGCAAAAATATTTGAAATACATCATAGTGACATCCTAAAGATATCATATATCCCAAATATGTCTTTAGGATATCCCTACAAAATATTTTGGACACTTTTACTACGTAGGAAGTGATCGGTTCAACCGTTATTAAGATCCGAAAATTTCGGATGCTCGCAACTCGCCAGCTCGCATAAATAGACCTCGTCCGGTTTCGCGCGTACTACTTAGTGCCGAGACACGACCGTGCCTATTGATATTAAAATATATCGTATAGAAAAATAGATATTCTTCGAATTTTTCGAACAAAAAAAAATGTAATATGTTTGATTCTTTTATAATATTCTGGATTTGTACAGTTTTAATAATTCAAACAAACGCGTCAAGATCTTTTGTTTTTTGTTATTGCCAACAATATTGTCAACATCGCGCACTACGATTACACTGCATACTAAAATATATATGTATATATATTATGTATATTATATTTACTTGACTATATTCTATTTAAGGCATGCAGTTGTGTATATTATATATACTTGACCTTATTTTATTTAAGGTATGCACTTGTGTATTTTTGGAACAATCTGAGACTGTGATTCATTCCAACGCTCGCAAGAATAACAAGGGATTTATAGAGGACAATTTTATTGCCTTATTTTATTCATGCATGCATGCGTTTGCTTGCATGTAGATTATGTTTGTATGTACATCTACATACGTACACAAGGTAGACTAATAGCAACTGTCACTACTTAAAATATTTTGCAAATAATACAAGTTGACAAAACTATTTTTAGACTAAAACATAAACCGTTTGCTAAATTCAAAAAGAGACATTGAATGATGATATATATAAATGGTGGATACATATGTAAGCGCACGTACATATATATGTATAAAGAATAACATTTTTAGTTGAAGTACAAATATAAAATGGAAATTAAAAATATAATTTATATACACGTATATAAAATGGAAATAAAATTAGATGATAATGTTTTAATATTATTATAAATGTTATTGTGCTAGATAGAAATTTTTTTAAATTCATTATATGGATATAATTTGCTAAAATTTAAATTTATTTTATTGATTTTTTTACGAAAACTAAATGAACAAAAATAGCAATATTTCTTTTTTTAATAAAAAATTAATTAGTTAATTTAGATTAATTAAATATTTAATTTGTATACACGTGAATAAAGCTGGTATCAAGAAATACCGCTCTAACTTATGTGATATTCGTAATGTTCATATGTAATACATGTGACGATATTAAGTGCGCGACAAGATTAAGAGATTAAATGGTGCAATAATGAGGGCACTTTCCGGTATTAAATTTATCCCACTTTTATGACTCCCGGAAAACATTAATCTTTTAACTTCGATTAGCTCCTGGTATGTCATGCTGAGGGCAAATATTTTAAAATTTTTATTTTTTATAAATTTTACACTATTTATTTTTCTATTTGCTCTGAAATTTAATAATGTGAACAAAAATAATTATAAATATATTAATTAATTAATTCTAAAAATTTTTATTTTTATAGTAATTATATTTAATTAAAATTATTAATTTGTTATTTTTTTATATTGACAATACGTTTAAAAATCAACAAGAATTTTGACTTATTAATAGTTTTTTATAGATTACAATAATTATTATATCAATAATTAAAATATTTCTGAGAAATAGAGTTGTAATATGCTTTATAATTTTAAAAATTATATAATTTCAATATATAATATTGTATTACAAATCCGAGAATATTTTATGAAAATAATTTTCCAAAGGTTACAAATATATAACTTTTTTTTTTTCAGTTGTAAAAATAAATACTGAAATTTTTTCATTTTATTATTAAAACCTTTTGATTTAAATAAATTTTTGATCATTTAAAATAATCCATTGTCTCATTGATCTAAATCTTAGTGATACCCAACTTTTTTAAATTGAGAATTATTTTCAGAAATAGTTAAAATCTTGAGAGTTGAATAAATTTTATTTTATAAACAAGAAAATTAAAAAAATAATATAATTTATAAATATTTTATAAATATATCATTTATTTATAAAATATAAGTTACATTTTTAAATATAAATTCTTAAAAAATTCTCAAGAATGCATTTTAAATTGTAACACTGTGAACATTTATTACATGTTAGTGTGATATTTGATTGTGTGATTATTGAGCTGTTCAATAAGATTGATACTTATGTGTGTTGTGATATTTAGAAAAATAAGTAGAAACAAAATTATACGAATTATTTTCAAAATGAAAAAGGCTTGCGAATTACATAATGTTACTATTTTGGTAATTTGCATAAAATAGAAAATATAACTTTTTATTTTTTGTTATGAGTCGACAAATTACATAAAAATTAATAGGCGGAGGGGAGGGGTCGCGGGTTGCGTACCACTGATCTAAATTGTTGCATGAAGATTGAAAATCCTGAATTGCTATATTAAGATAGGGATAAAAATTTATTAGTATGAATTATGAAATATACCAAGCTACACAAGGACAAAACATTTTACTTGGTCACTCTTTAATCGTTTAAGGCCGAATGTTGCGTAGTTAGAAAAACTTAAGTTGCACGAATGCACTGTAACATCTTTGTGCCTTAGTTAAGATAATTTAGATAACCTCTACAGTTAAATTTGGATCATTTAAACGTCTCTGAACGTGAAAATATGTGTCAACTTGTATAATTTGCAGAACTATAAAAAAATGAATTTACAGAATAAATTAACAAAAATACATTAACCATTAATAAGCTTAATATTATTTTATTTTATTTACAAAAGGTCATTTATATTTACATGTTATTGGTTTTTATATCTACAATGTAATTATAATGTTCATATGGCTTTCTTTGACTCATTTTTATACATTTATATATATATATATATATGTGTGTGTGTGTGTGTGCGTGCGCGCGTGCGCGTGTGCGTGTGCGTGCGTGTGTGTGTGTGTGTGTGTGTGTGTGTGCGCGTGTGCGTGTGTGTGTGTGTGGTACGTAATTCTACGATTTTACATTCTGATTCTTTTCTATAAGTCATTGATTTTCTTTTAATAATATGTGACTTTACGAGTGCAATATAACTTTACTATTTAATTCTTGATCTGTAAAACTGCACATCGTGACAGATTTTTGCGAACTATGAATATAGATCCGCAATGAACATGAAATATCGTGATTCGCGATGTAGCAACGCTGAATAATCTACATATTAGACCGAGGACAGACAGACCGTACGCAATTTGCGATTTGCAAGGTGATACGCTTTTTCCATTCTTAATATAACAACTGTCATCCTAGACGATGGCCATTGTCATTGGGATGCTAGGTTGCTCCCGTATCCATCTTCAAACCGTATTTTATGTTTATGTATGATATTTGTTTGTAATTTATTTTAACTAAAAATTGTGATAATAATGTTAGTAGAGCTTTTTCTTAATTTTCTTTAAGATTTCTAGAAAAGTCTAATACTTAGACGTAATATATTTTAAAATTAAATATTGAAATTATATATATATATATATATATATATATATATATAATTGTATATGTATATTTATATATGCAACATGTTACACACTTACATTATATAAATATAATAATATTATTAATATGTATATAATAATAATAAATTAACATATTTTTTATGCTATAAAATAAAAAAGTGATAATAAATTGTTATGTTTATCTTGGCAAGTCAATAAACTTATAATAATTGTTACAGTGTAATATTGTTACAATAATTGTTACAGTGACATAAATTCATGCAAACATGACATGCACATTATATATGTATACATAATTAAATTCAATTAGAACTTAATAATAATGTAATAAATCATGCAGTGATTTAAGTTTTGATGTATCAATTTGCACACTGTACATCCTAAATCAGACACAATTCCTATTTAATAATGTTTTTCTAACAAAAGAAAGTGCAAATGAATGTAAACTTTTAACTTTTGTACTGTGAATATTATGAAATATGTAGAACATATAAGATGTAAAAGACAGTTTCGTGTAGAAGTATAGCTACCTCTAAAGTTATACTGAATTGAAAATTATATAAATTCAAAGTTGTTTTTATTTTAATTTACTTTTACTTAACATGATTACAATTAACTAGCCTGGTCTAATTTTTGTTGAGCATACGTAATAATATATTGAATTAAGTAATATTAAATTAATTAAGCTTCAAAAATGGAAATAAAAGGCTAATGTTTTTGGCGCGGTAAGTAAGGCGCATAAAGTCTTGGAATATTGTATTAAAGACTTATTAAGTCTTTTTTAAATACTTGTCTAATCCATGCTCACTCCATAGTCACTCATGAATTAGACAAATATTTAATAACGATCTTTAATACAACATTCCAAGACTTTATGCGCCTTACTGCGCGCGCCAAAAACTCTCATAGCCATTTGTTTTTATATTTTTTGACAATTTCGAGAATTTGTTAATATTGTTTGATTCAGCTAATTTTAGTTTTAATATTTACATTTTATTAAATTGCTGTTTATTATCAAATAATTCAAGAATAACTAATCACAGTAATATTATGAGTTTATATTTCTACTGTTAAATAATAAATTATTTTTATACATATAATATAAAATTATTCAAATCTGATATACACTGTCATATTCTATCTCTCTCATCATCACAGTATGATGTATTATATATTTATATTGATATATAAATACAAGATTATTATCAATTATGTGTATAGGTAGATATACCATGCGTTAGAATCGATGATCCAAACTTTGATAAAAAGGCTGGGAAGGATTACAAAATATATAGAGAATGCATACTTATATAATATTTCGCACATATTTTGAGCAATATAAAAACTCTTAGAGACTATATTATAGAAGATGCGGATGATATCACGGATTCGACCATGAAGACGCGGAACTTTCGCGTCGATTCTCGGTCTCGTAAGCTAGTAGGAGATGGATTAAAAGAAGGAGATGGAAAGAAAGAAGGAAATAAGATGAAATGAGAAAGAATGAGAGAAAGGGAGGGGAGATGAAACTGTAAACGTTTGACGTCACTCAAAAAGCCCGCTAATGCGTCTTTTCGTCAATGCGAGCTGGCTTGCAGTTTCACGAAACACTTTGTCGTCAATGTCATACGTATTTACGTTGCAAAATATCTATGTAAACGTGGATGTGAGATTTAATATTTTTATAATGATATATGCATACGGATTCTTTAGAAAACATCAAAATGTCGACAAGAGAACAAAAGAGAAAAAGTATTTGATAAAGTTTGGAAGTGAATCGTCATAAGCATGTGCGAAATTCTTAGAAGTATGTAAATGACAATATAAACAGAATGTTTCAAAGCAAGGAGTTGTACAATGTATGAAGTAAAATGTAAAATGATATTTTCGGAGTTTTAGAGATATCATTTAGTTAGAATAATACGTATAGACTTCGATTTTTATTTATAATATTGAATATTTTATCTTAAAAATTTTTTTTATTAATAATAATTCTGTATTCCAGAAAAATGTGAGTATATTATTATGGATTTTTTATTTAAATAAACCCTATTATATTAAAAGTTCGACAATTATTTATGAAGAATTTACGCTACTCTTAATTATATGTTAAATAAGATTAAAATAAAAATTAGATAAATTATATTTTAATATTTTACATTAATATCTAAAAAATCTAATTTCATTCATACTTTTTTGTAAAACAATTATTTTTAAAGATATAAAAGCAATTGTTATTTTTCAAAGCTAAGAGGAAAATTATCTTAACTTCAAAACTTTAGATTAATAAAAAAATGTCCCCAATCTATAAATATTACGAGAAAAAGTCACTACGTATTAGTTAAAGAAAATCTTTCATTATTGAAAATAGTGCTATCAAAATTTATTCGATTTTGTGTTTGAAATCCGAATTTAATTAGACATGCGAGCGTAGATGTACGGAAATGGATCCGTAAATCTATACAGGGTTAATAGAGGCCTTCATATGCCCTCGCGTGTCCGTTAGATTTCCGGCATAGCAGGAAATGTGCGGAAAGCCGAGAAATACGTCACGTCGTATTAAAATCATGATATTAAGTCCATTTTGTGCACTAATATTTATCATCAAATTTTTTTTTTAATTTTATACATGTATTTGTTATAAATTACAACTATAATATTAAACTATAATATTAAAATTATAAGCTGAAGATATTATTAAACATTATAATAAACACACAATAACATTAATTATAGACATAAAATATTTTAATTAAATAAGATATGAACAAGAAGAAGAACATATTAATCTACATTAAAAACAATATTATGATACATAATATATATGTGGTTTATATGCTTTATTATCTTTGCTCACCAAAATAATGAATGCATTATAAATCTAATAAATATATGATAATATTGTATATATCATGTATCAATATAATATATCAATCTTATTCACCTTTTCAGATTTTCTAACGTAGAATTATACTCATAATTTAATGTCTTCACAAATAGAATATAAGCAAATATTCTAATAATTTTGCAAATAATTGTGTAAAAATACTACATATTTATTTCTTATGTCAGTTTTTGCATTTAATAAATCTGTCTAGTATGGTATCTATAAATCTACATAAAGTTTTATGAATGTAAAATAAATACAAAAGTATCATAAATATTTGTTTATTAAAGCAATTTCATATACAAAAATATTTGTCCTTTTTTATATTAGATTGTTTAATATAGGCTTTATGCATGGTGATTAAAGCGTGCGTTTACCACCGCCTGCGCGCTGTAAAGAGATAAATGCTATGGCGAGATCTCATGTGACTCGAGAGAGCGTACGAACATGAGTGAATTTAAAACAGTCGTAAGCGTGCCACGCATACGTGCGCTCGATGTGAGCTGGAAAAGCGCAGAAAAGCTACCATTATTCTTAAAGGTACGTTACTTTATTCTTTATAGAAAATATATGGAAAGAAACGGTACATATTTTTATTAACAAATAAAATTTTAATTTTTTTTGTAATATGTTACATGTTATAATATTTAATTACTATAGCAATACAATTAAATATATTAAATAGTAATTAAATTATTATTGTAATTAATATTCTAATTTAATTATTATTGTAACATTTAATTACTAATTTAATTAATTATTATAGAAGTTTCTAAATATGTATATATACGTATAATTGTATATATGTATACTAACGACATAAGAAAAAACATTAAAATATGCATATTTTAAGTGTCTGGTAATGAATTAAATATAAATTAAGCTTAATTTTTTAAAGTCAAGTGATTCATATATGTCACACAATCTTCAAAAAAACATATCTTCAATAAATATTAAACTATTCAGTTCAATTTGTGCTTATTTTAAAGGAAATTGTCTAAATTTTTACTTAAAAAATGTTGTGATAATCAGCAGATTTAAAAAATTATTTACATAAAAAAATCAGAAAATTCTCTAACATTGTCTGACAAAATTTAATCTCTTTTTTGCAATACAAGTATGAATAATCCGATATCTATATTTTTGCCTGCTAAACACAAATTCCTTGTCAAAATTTGGCTATAACGTTGCAATTTTAAGAAAAATTATTATTACTAAACGCAAAAAATAATGTTGAACAAAAATTCAAAATTTGTCATTACGATTTTCAGAAAAATGACATCAAACAGGCCAAAAACGACAAATCTTTAAAATCATTATTTTTTTCCCAAAAAACATCATTACAAACAATTTTATTATAATTTGATTTCTTGGATTTGCCATTTTGAATTTTTATGTTTTGACTTTTGACTATTTTTTGTACTTAATGATCCTCCAAATCTTTAAAAATAACAAAACAATATACGTACCATTACTCAAAAAAGTTCTGACCTCAAAGAGTTAAGTATATATATTTTTAAAACTGTTTTTATGAATGGATATAGTCTATTTTCCTTTTACTTGAAGATGACAATTTTTAAGAGAATTCTATTAGAAATTTTATTAGAATATAATTTTGTTAAAATAATTTCAAAATGTATTTTTCGAAAAAAGATGTAAATAATATTAATATTAATCATATCACTATTAATCATATCACATTAATAAGAGAGCTAGAATTAATTAAAGATAAAAAAAGATTAAAGATAGAAAAAGCTTTTAAATTTTAAATTTGAATTTTATAGGAAATAGAGATTATGTATTATTAATATTTTTTGTAACTTTCTATGTAGTATGAAAATACCATCTATTTAGTCGTACTATTGATTTTGCAATTTTTTTACATATTACATTATGTCTTTATATTACATTATGTCTTTATTAAACAAATAGATGCAGAAACAGTGCTAAGCCAATTAATCATATATTTTATTTGTTTACCAACACGAATCAACTATTTAAACTATTATTAATTACTATTATTAATTTTGTACTATATTAATTTTGTACTATTATTAATTTTGTACTATTATTAATTTTTATTAAAGTTTTTAGTTTTCAAAATGTTTTAAATATATTAAAATTAACACGCATGTAAAATCTTCAATTTAAAAGCAAATTTTAAGTCGTTTTAATGACAATGCAAAATCATTCCGGATAATTACTAATTACCTTTTTTACGATTGAAAATTCTTAATCAAATGTTGACGACGCATCATATTGACAAACTTATTGATCGTAACATTCGTAGTTTTATAATAGCAAGAAGATGCTTCTTTCGCTTATTTATAGCTAATACATAACATGTTACAAGCAGTTACGTAAGATCAATTAGCATAAATATGTGATGTATAAAAAGTATTTAATTATACAATGCAATTTCTTTTTTATACAGAGACGACAAGAATCTGAAAAAAGTTTGAGAAGATCAAGAGAAGCAGAAAAATAATTGACATTCTTTTTCAAAGATCAAATTAAAATTGCATTTCTACTAACAAGAATAGAAATAAATAAAAACTAAATAAAAAAGTTAAGACAAATAATTAATATAAACAACTGATTAAAATTAAAGAAATAATAATCAAGATAATTGAGATGAGATAGTCAACATAAAGATAGAACTCAACATCTAAAAAAAAGAGAAAGTGTATGTGTGTGTACTATTGAAATGAAGTCGAAACGATTTTTTTCTTGAACAAAGAGAATGGATGAATCGTCGAAACTCTTTCGGCTTCCGGGAACTATCGAAGAAGAAGAGGAAGAGGAACAACAGAGGAAAACAGAGTGTCATAAAGAAAAAGAATTGCTAGACAACGCAGCGGAATCTTTTCTTTTGGGTCAAAAAGAAGTCTCAATTCTTTCTAATTTACCAAGAAATGTCACCCTCATCAGAGTTAGCACCCAAAGCAGCAGTATCGCCGGTGGTATTGGTCGACAAGATTCCACCAGGTAAGGATTTATCTGATTCAAATCGTTTCTTTCTAGCGTTCGTTTCTTTTTATTCAGATAATGCAGATTCTATTTGTGTTAAAAATATTGAACAAAATCACGAGTTTGTTACAAAATCGTTTATTTTTGGAAGAGCGCCATGCTAAAAGCAGGTGCGTCACATTTGCCGAATAATTATCGGCGCCTCTGCTCAACAGATGCTCTTCACGGTTTTAAACAGAATAAACAAAGAAACAGAATGACGTGGGTTGATAATTAAAACCTTAAACTGCCTCAACGTTATTGATAAATTGTATTTGACAATATTATTATGTTATACAATATTATTAAATCTTCTCTAGACAATTTAATATAACTTTTAATCATACACAAATTGTACAATAATTTAATTAATACTTATTAGTTTCATGATAATTTAGTTTCAGAAGACGGCAGATTAGCGACAGAAATCGTATCAGATTTGCGCGATGCAATCTGACAAGATTGACAGCAGAAATCGAGTAAACTCTGTTGTTTTGTATTTAATAATATAGATTTTGGCCAGTATTTATAGTCGGTTCTTATTTTAAGATCGTCTTAGGTAATATTTTAAGATGTCAAACTGTAATTCATTTATAAAATCTTAAGACTAATATAAATCGGTTATAAATATAAAAACCGACCATGAATTTCGGTCATAAAAAATCCGACAAATTTAATAAGCTAGAAACGGACATCATTTAACGGCAGTCTTGCAAGTATTTAATAACAGCACAGTTCCTCTTCGGTTTCTACCGTCATTTCTACCATCAAGTTATATCAACAAGTTATCTATTTGATTTCTGCTATCAATTTAATAATAAAGTATGTTAGCAGGCTTTGTCATATTTTTGACAATTTGCCGTTGTTGATGACATTGTCAGATATTATAGATACAGACTGTGTAAAAGTTTCTGTAAAAACTGGTAGCATATATGTATATTTTGCTCAAAATCTGTATTTGCAGTTTTGGTTATTTGGGATTTTATTTTGGATATTTTTTTAAATTATCTGCATTATCTTTATATTTTCAAAAAGAAATTTCTTCTTCATTACCAATATATCATTTTCAATTCTGATATAATGTTAATGCGTTACATATTTAACATGCAATATACATTTCCAAATACTTTGAGGAAGAGAAGTATATTGAAAAGTATGTTTCTCTCTTCAACCTCCTCCGAATACTATTTCTAATGCAAAAATTATAGCAATTACCAGTTCATATCTATAAGATGTATAAACGAATCTAAACAGCTTGGCATCATTTATATCTTTTTTTGTCACATGCAAAATAATCAAATTAAGCGGTCTAATTAATATATAAAAGCGAATATAATCGCCGAATTATTTTAAAAACATTATATGGATACAAACTTTGCAATAACTTTACGTATTGTATTAGTATAATATGTAACATGCAAGTACAATGTTTGTGATAATAATACCGCGTATTATGAATTTGATAAATGATGATTTATAGAGGGCAGGTAAACACATATGGTAATTTTGTTTGTGGATGTACATGTAACGTGCAATACGGATAAAACGTCAATTGCGTGTTAATTGTGCATGATGGCAATAGACTTATTTTTGTATTTACCACGGAACGTTGATATACTCTATTTATTTTTATCATTGGTAGACAAGGCCCTTTCTAAGCACAAAAGAGTTTCTTATATAGTAAAATGATTTATTAATATGGATTATTATTGTATAATTTATCGCTGAAAAAAGCCTAAAAAAGGCCGAAACAAAAGATTTTGTATGGAGATATAACTACATATTTGAAGATTAAAATTATTTTACGCACCAAGTTCTGCGTTGATACTATTTTTTTAATAACAGAACACAAATTTTATTGTTTTGTTTTTTGAACACAAATTATAACGTACCTTCGGACGATGAGACACACCACAGTTTACGCAAAAAACTTCCATACCACTCAAATTTTAATTTATCAATAAATATTGCACATGTATTCCTATACTTATATTTATATTATACTACAATAAAAATATAAAAATATAAAAATATTTTGTTTTCAAAACATATAGATTAAGTTTTTTCAAAAAATAAAAATAATTTCCAAAAATGAAAATAAGAGAAACAATCTCCAATGATCATGGCCTTGACATATATTGTCAAGCTCATGATCCTGAACAACATTCAAAAGGTTTCAGCCATTGTTCGGACATCTTAGGTAATGCTAATGCCGGTGGTAC
>NW_012028692.1:29518-34396 GCF_000956235.1 Wasmannia auropunctata | reverse complement strand
TTTGCATGCGATTTCTTATTCGCGCCATGGAACTTGTCAAAGTTTGTAAAAAATTTTGAGATTCGTCGGGTCTTCTTTTCTATCCGTGTAATTCCATGAAAGATCAGTAGGATCTTCTTAAGTTCGATTTGGAAAGTAGAGATTTCAAGCTGTAAAATGCTTTTTTGATCATCTCGATAGGATCATTTTTGACGAAGTTACATTCTCTTGAATTTTGCCTATTTTTGGAGGGAATAATTTATTAGAGGGAACAAATTAATTTTGTTGAGAAGTGTATTTGTTATATCATTTCTGGCTGTTTCTTATCGCCCTGCCACGCGTTCATTAAACGGCATTATTATTTGAATTCTGGAGTCTGTGTTCTTTCGCCACGTTGCTCACCATCATCCCGTCGAAAATAATATAACGCGTCCTTAGTTCCCGCCCTGCCCCTCTGCCATTAGATAGAGCCGGCCGGCCCTCACGCGATCGACCTCGAGAGGAGCATTTGTTTTTAGATTTCGCGTATCATCGAGTGCCAGTGCATTTTTCGCTGTACCGCGCTAGCTTGGAGTTTCGTGAGTGACGTTGCCACCGAGCACGTCTGGCGCCCAACTTTTGCGTCGCGACTCCTCGCCAATCGCCGGAGAGACAAACATAAGAGGGCTAATACCTTCCCTCCCGAAATCGCCTATGATTTCCCCCTTTCGTTTTGATCCGCGCTCGCGCGAATCTCGAACCTCGCCGAGCACGACAGTATGTATGATATTAATTATATATATAACGTTGAAAAAACTTTCATATTTGAACATTGCAACTTCTCACAATCAGCAACGTTCTTTCAATGTTTTATGCTGTATGTATACCTAAGTATCCGATATACATCAAGTAGCGTAATTTTAATTTCGTAAATTTCCAAAAATATAAAAAGTAAGAACGAGATAAAGCATAAACATAAATGTTTTTTTTATCAATTTAAGGGTGAGGATCTAATATGTCATAACTGAGATGCCATAATTTACACAAGACATAAAAAGTTTTAACGTTAAATTCAAAATGGAATAAAGAATTAAGTATTATAATATTATATTATTAATAAATATAAATGGCATGCATTAATAAACCTTTAGCAAAAATTTAAAACGTACATAAACATACATTCGTATTACAAAATTATTAATAAATATAAATGGCATGCATTAATAAACCTTTAACAAAAATTTAAAACGTACATAAACATACATTCGTATTACAAATCATATATGACATATAAACGTATGGTTTGTTGTATCGCTCAAAAATTTAAAGAGTAATGAAAGTCATAAATTTATACAATACAATGCAACGTAAATCAAGGATCAAGAAAAGATTTTTTTAAAGAAGATTAACAAATAATAATTTTACAATATCTTAACAAAATACTATCTTCAGAATAAATTGCTACTTTCATCTCAATCGCTTATCTTTACTGTGAATAGCATTACAAAACTTTATTCAATGAATATATACTCTACAAATACATAAATGCTATGCAACTAATTACTACTATCATCTTGAATTTAACAATAATTGT
Source organism: Wasmannia auropunctata (assembly GCF_000956235.1). Classification (NCBI taxonomy): domain Eukaryota; kingdom Metazoa; phylum Arthropoda; class Insecta; order Hymenoptera; family Formicidae; genus Wasmannia; species Wasmannia auropunctata. The sequence continues at coordinate 32,844 of NW_012028692.1, read as the reverse complement.
TAAGGAGATCCTAAAGTTATCTGTTTTACTGATTAAAGATAATAATTTTTGTATCAAATTTTCATATACTGCTATACATATACTGCTTTTATATATTTGAAAATCGTTTTCCACAATTAAAGTATAGACATTAACGAGGGAAAGGAAAAAGAAGAAATATAGGGGAAATCGGGACTGGTTGATACACGGAGCACGTTGATACATTCAAAATTGCTGCAAAACAACAAACGATAATATTATATAAAAAATATAGTATTTCCGCAAAAACATTGTAGTCATGCTGCAATAAGATATTTTGGACTGAATAGCATATTTTTAGAAATAAAAAATAATTTCAGTTTTTGATAGCCAAAAGTAAAATAAATCAGTGACATATTAAATGTTATATTTATAAATCTGTTTATTATATTATAGTTCCAACTATTTTCTTAGAATCTTTACTTTATAAGTAATAACTTACAATTATATTAACGTCTTCAAATTTTTTTTGCTTAAGCAAACAATTAAAATGTGTAAATATGATAAGTCGGGACTAGTTGTGACGGGGTATGTTAATTGTTACAGTGTTTATTTTTGTTTTCAATCGAAACAAATTTAAAATAATGTTAGATTTCTGTAGTCTTTCCTAGTGCAATCCTATATTTATATTTTTTTTCAATGTGATATATATGTATAAGAGGAAGACTGATAAATATTTATGTTTATATCATTAATGTTACATTAATGTGTATATTTTATTTGAAAATTATAAATGAAGTTATGTTATGCACAATTTTTTTTATTTCCTATCTAATTAAATGCGTTATATTTTGAAATCTGGATGTGTAATGACTGATTCCAGTAATTGTAACAATTGACCCCGCATATATATGGGGCCGGTTGTTACAAGTTGCATTACTTTATATTTTCCATTAATATAACAAAATTAGTTATATTATTGAATTATAAAAATAATTTCTATGTTGTTAAAGCATGTGGCTACTAAAAAATATCTTTGCGGTATTTATTTTATTTATTAGTCACATGTAAAAAAAAAATCATTAAAAAAAACTGTATCAACCAGCCCCGGTCTCCCCTACGGCATTTTTAGCGCGTAGGATTTATGCCGTAGCACAGACGTTTTATTATTTATTTATAAATATAAAAGTAAATAATAATACTTGATAATACGCCTTTTACAATACATTAATCATAAAATTCATGCATGTATATACTTATGTATGTACTTATTCATAACTTGTAATAATATGTTTTTGATTTATTTATTATATGAGTAAATGCAAATTACGTTTCACGTGTTATTCACTATTATTATCTAGATTACTAGTACATAACAGGCGCGCGCTTCGCGTATTAAACCTCATACATCTTCCAATAACATTTATACCATTTTAATTAAACAAATTTAACAAGTTTTGAAAAAAAATAAATTTTCAAAAAATGACGTTTTAATCGGCCATTTAAAAAAAAAAATAAAAAAAGCCACATAATGCATCTTTAAGATGAGCCCAGAAAGAAGTCGATATATCTTTATTTTTCTGGAAGATATGAATTTTTAAACATTGGGGAAAAGAGGCTTCAAAGCAGGTAACATATGGCAATTTTAAGATAGGGTTTGTATTTTTTTTGAGTCATTTATCCCACTCATAAGTGACCGTATAACTCACCCTTATTTTTATAATGCAAAAATGCAAGAGTTTAAAGAAAATTCTTTTTTAATATAAAAAATAAATAATTTGGATTCCTAATATTTTTTTATAATAGTAAACAGTATAAAGTTTTTACTGGTTACTATAGTTCATTAAACTACTATAGTTCATTTAATTTAAACTTAATAGATAATATCTGATAAATTAAGTTTTTAATAGGTGCGGCATATACATATATACCGGGTTTACCCGACAAAAAATTAACGTTGTAATCGTCAATTGTCAATTTTTTGTGCGTTGAATTTAAGATTACGGCTCTAATTTAAGATTACTTTATACAAAGTCATAAGTCATAAGTGCCAATGAACAAAAAATTAACAAATATAAAAAATATTTTCTTAAAGACTCTGTGATAATTAATCAAATATGATAAGAAATATATGCCTATAAGAGCCTGATGCAGGTGTCAATGCGCAATAATCTTTATTAAATAATAGTAATATTTAAAACATATGTTTCAACCCATAGGTTTGGGTTCTCCTCAGTGTAAGATACAAATTTAATAGCTACAGAATAGTCCAAGCTTAGTCATAAATCCAATAGTGGTGTGAAGAAGCGTACAAACATAATCGCTCGCCAGATTTTAAGTGAAGAAGCTTATAATTGGGGGAAGGATTTTGCCTTCCACTAAGAGATAGCGAGCTTGTCACGATCGAATGTGTGAAACAAACAGAAAATAGTATAGACAGACTTCCTTTTCCTGACCTTGAGAAACAAGGTTTTAGGAAGGGTTTCTCTCCAATGCTCCAAGGTCAGGAAAAGGAAGTCTGCTATTTTCTGTTTGTTTCACACATTCGATCGTGACAAGCTCGCTATCTCTTAGTGGAAGGCCAAATCCTTCCCCCAATTATAAGCTTCTTCACTTAAAATCTGGCGAGCGATTATGTTTGTACGCTTCTTCACACCACTATTGGATTTAAGACTAAACTTGAACTCTTCTGTAGCTATTAAATTTGTATCTTACACTATTGAGGAGGACTCAAACCTATGGGTTGAAACGTATGTTTTAACTATTACTATATTATTCAATAAAGATTATTGCGCATTGACATCTGCGTCGGGTTCTTATGGACATATATTATTCTTATCATATTTCAAAAAATTAACGTTATAATCGTCAATCGTCAATTTTTTGTGAACTGAATTTAAGATTATGACTACGAATTCTATTATTTATGGCTATCTTTCTGCTCAGGCCCTTCCGAATTGGCGCTTTTGATTTTTCGAATCTATTTTTTTCAATTCCATTCAGGTTAGGTAGTACCTTATAGTTAAAAAGATAAAAGTTAAGTTAAAAAGTTAAATAATTTTAACTTAACTTACATTTACAAGTTACATTTTAGGCTCGTAACTTTTAATTTAATTTAGTTACAAGTACATTTTATCGGTAACTATATTAATTTTTGATCTAACTTTCTTGAAGTTACATTTTTAGTGCTTCTTGTAAACCCAAAATAAAATACATGTCTAAGTTAGTGTCTTTAAACTCAAATTTGAGAACACACATCAAGGCAATTGTAATAATAATATAATAAATATATAGTCTGGCCACGGGAAGAAATCACTGTCCGCGGATCTTCTGTGCATTAAATCGTTGCAGGAAGAAGTCCTTCGAAA
>NW_012028692.1:6341-29440 GCF_000956235.1 Wasmannia auropunctata | reverse complement strand
AATTCCTAAAATTATATAAAATGAAAAAATTTAACTTTAACTTTTCAATTATTCAATTATTCATTTTTTTTTATTAACTTAACTTTTAACTTAATTAATTTTATTATGGACTAACTTGTATCTTAACTAAATTAAATTTTCAGACTGTTAACTTTAACTTAACTTAGTTAAAAAAAAAATTAACTTACCCAACCCTGATTCCATTTAAATCAAAAAATAATATAATAGAAACATGAATTCATCTCCGGACTCTAAATAGCGCCAATTCGGATAAATTAAAATGAACTGCAATTTTCAATTTATTTGGATTTGTTTTCATATGCTGGGTAATCTATCAATAAGTAATTCATGAGCGTGATGAAAAAAAGTATTCAACCTTGTATAGATACGCTTTGTGCCAATTTGGACCGAACTCAATATTATACAATTCAATAGTAGACAAATATGAGTTTAAACACGACTCGCGAACTCGAGGAACGTCAGGAGTGTGTTCAGGAATCCACGATATGTCATTTTATCCTTGTTATTCACCGAATGTCAAACAGGGATAAAACGATATCTAGATGCACTTGATCGGAGTTTCTGAACGCAGCACAATATGGTGACGTCCGACCGTGAACGTAGCCACTTCCGCAGCTGCGCGCCACGCGTATCGAACGTGGTTACGTGCATCGCGCGCGCGCGCGCGCGCGCGCACGGCTGGCATCCGGCCACGTTAAAATAGCTCGTTTGCGGGAGTTCGTCAGCGGTCAGGGGGTGCCGTGCCGCCGGGAAAAAAGGTGTGAGCGGTCGCGCGCGCTTTCTCGCTCGTATTTTCTCACGTCTCGAGGAAAATCTTAAATGCGCGCGGATCAGTGACGCGACTGCCGCGTGAGCGTCGTCGACGAACAAACGGAAAAACAACAACAACAACAACAATAGAAATGGATTGCTGGTCGGTTTGGCTGTTGCTCGTCTCGCTGCTCGGCGCGCTCCTACTCACGGGCGGCGTCGAGCTAACCTTTGAACTGGCCGACAATGCTAAGGAGTGTTTTTACCAAGAGATCGAGAAGAACGTCTCGTCCACGCTGGAATTTCAGGTGCGCAACGCCAAACGTCAAATGTCATGCCTCCCGATAACCCGCTCTCTGCGAATTGCTCGCGTCACGGTGACACGTCGCTCACGGCGCGGCGCATCCTCGAGGTCAAAGCTCGCGGCGCAGTATGCTGCATTTTGTCCGCCTGGCTAGCTCCAAAGTTGAATGAGCGAATGAGAAAGAACGCGGGCAAAGGAGCGACTGACTTGTAACGCGATTAACAAAAACATAACGATAACGGATAATGAGATTAATAGGTACATCCAGGAGTGTAACCGTTCACTGAGCGCTCCTGGATGTACAACATATCCAATGTTCTTTTAAAATTGTACTCACAGAACGGGCAAAAGTATAAAATTTTATTTGATTAGTATAGGCCCATTTTAGCTGCACTTTTCTGTATTGTACAATAAGAAAGAAGGAAGAGATATTGTTGATACAAATGCGTTTTAGAATGCGTACAGATTCCCCACCTGGGTTCACCTGGGTATCATTTTATCCTTGTTTATTCAATGAACAAGAATAAAATGATACCTGGCACTTGGGTGAGAATCTGAATATGCCTTTATGCAAGTGATTCTTTTTAAAGACATTTTGTTAATAGTTAATATTTTTATTGGTACCACAACTTTCCTTTAGCAGTTTAGAAGTTATTTCCTTGATTTGTGGATATTTTTTATGTACTAGTAGACTACTGTGCAGCTTTTAAAATAATTTGTATATGTGACGAGTAACGTGCTTTTATACTTTTCAGGTGGTTACAGGTGGCCAGTACGATGTAGATGTAACTTTAGAAGCTCCAAATAAGGAAATTATCTATAGCCAAGTGAAAACACAGTTCGACTCGCACTCTTTTATACCAACTATGTCAGGAATATATAAGGCGTGCTTCAGCAACGAGTTTTCTACATATTCGCACAAACTGGTGTACATGGATTTCCAAGTCGGCGACGAACTGCCGCTTCCTGGTCTTGGAGAACATGTCACAGTCATGACTCAGGTAAATTGCAACAATACCTTCTATAGTGTTACATCAGAGTTGCCACAAAACTGGAAATCAGGGAAAAGTCTGGAAATTTTACAAAATTTTCTGGAAAATTGAAATTCTTAGCTTTAAAGAAGTTTAATATGAGTATATCGCACACTTTTGTTAGCTCTCGAATGCTCTAGAATGTAAACTCTCTTTTTAACAGAGGTTTAAAATAGGCATTAGAATTATTAGCATTATTTTTCAGCTTGTCTACTTTTTATTGGAACTTAAAATTTATTTAAAACTGTTTTTTTTATACTTGTAAGTTTCTTGTGTCACTTGTGAACAAGTTAATAAAATTAAAATTGACTTCATATTTTTGTCATTCTTCTTTCAAGTTTGTAAATTTTTGAATAATAGCAAGTCGGAGATTCCAATAAACAGGATTTATTTAGTTTTTCTTCAAAAAGAATCTATATTTACATGTATTATAAGCCCTGTATTATAAGCAGAGGAAAAGAATTGTGTGCATATATAAAAGAACAAGATAAAAGAATACTAACAATTTAACAATTGCAAGCAATGTCAACAATACTAGTAATTTACATTGCTATGTTAAATTGCTCTTTCAACAAAATATTTAACGGTTTCCAAATAGTTTTTAAATCAAACAAATATACAAAAAAAATTTTTAATATTGAAAGTCAGAGAAAATCATGAAATTTTGTCTGGAAGTTAGGGAGAAGTCATGGAATTTTAGAATGAAGAATTTGTGGCAACCCTATATAAACAGGTCCAGAGGTTCTTGAATGTCCTTGAATCCTGGAATTATTTTTGAATTTAATGTGTCCTGGAAAATTCCTGGAAAATTCTTGAAATTTCGGGATTGACCTGAAATTTTTGTTGTTCTTTTATTCTACAAAAATTGGATCGTAAAAAAGAAAGAAATAAGAAATATTTCTTGCGAGTGTGCAGGAACTTTGTCGATAACATCGGTAGTGTCGTTTTTGGAAAAGTTTATGGTTGTATAAGCTCTCCTTTAAAGATGCAATATTGCAAGCAATTGATAAAGCAACGAATAATATTGTTCTAAATTTGTTTTAATTGATTCGTCATTTAGAATCCTAATTTGAATACAAAACATATAATATTGCGCAAATCAATAAAAATTAATTAATGAAAATTAATCGAGCTGGAAAAACCGGGACTTTTACTTGGAATCATTCTTGAATTGGCTAGCCAAATATCGCTGGACATCATGATAAATGAAAACTGGCAATACCTGATGCGTCTCTTCTTTCTTTTTTACAGATGGAGTCTTCCGCGCAAGAAGTGCACAAAAATCTAATCAGTATCCTGGACTATCAGACGCATCACCGTCTGCGTGAGGCTCAGGGTCGCAAACGTGCGGAGGAGCTCAACGAGCGTGTGCTCTGGTGGTCGGTAATGGAGACTGTTTGCATATTGATCATCGCCGTGGGACAGGTTTTTATTCTGAAGAACTTCTTCACCGATCGAAGCCCTTCCCAAAGTTATTAAGTGTGTTAGCGAAATAAAAAAACGGAAAAGGAAGAACTCGTTCGCGATCAAGGTATATGATCGAATCGTCCACGTGACGATACCTTTTTTTTTCCATCATTGATCAAAGTGCCATCGTAATGCCTCCCCGTGACGGAACTTTCAGCCGCGAGTCTTCTCCGACAATCGAGGAAAGGATCGCTCTCGAGAGGATTCCGCGATTAGAATCCAAAAAAAGTCGTTCGAGAGAAGCACGAGGTGATCCAAATATACATACTATGAAACGCGCGTTACATCGTTCGCGAGTATTAATTTATGCCGAGGCTGAGAACATTTTAAAACATGGGTGCTGATACAACGCAGAGCGATCAGAAGGACGAGTGCAAGCGATACGAACTCGTCGTTCATCTCTCCTTCCCGATGGACACTCTCAAGTTGTACTTATACTGGCTACACGGACAGTATAATGGACATTGAAGAGAGACTACGTTTTTTTTCTTACTGTGAATGTGTAACATAATAAATTAAAGATACTTGTGTGTACATCACGTCTACTCGTATCGCCAAGCGATCTGATTAATTTTTCCCGTCTCTCGTTATTTGTCGCGCCTTCCGTTATTTATCGTAGGCATTAGTTGAGAAGTTACTTAAATAAACGCAGTTGATTATTTACTTGTTTCTCCTCGATTTAATTCTGCTTCGCTCCGAACGTTATTAATTCTTCATAATAATACAGCGTTGAAAGAAAATGCCGTGCCGGCAGACGACAATTACGAGCGTCCCAGTTTCACACATGGCAGGTGTGTCAAGCGTGGTTTTTTTATCGCAGGTGTATTATTTGATAAACGTAGAATGAAAGATAGGATAAATGAAGTCGTTAACATTCATCACAATATTCTGCTTGCATAATCATGTTTTTAAATTACTCCGGAAGTTCATGCACCATCTACACTAATTATTAGCTAGTTATAACATTCAGGAATCTTATTCTTACAATTTCAATGAATTTTTAATTTAGGCAAAAGTATTTGTAAAAAAAATTAGAACTATAATAAATATGCAGTGGTTGTGCATATATAACAGTTCTAAATTATCAATTTTAAAGGGCTATTTGAAGATAATAAAAATTGTAAAATTATAATTCTTATTATAAAATGACAATGTGAAAAAGAATGAATGTCATCTCTATTATTTCTATTTTATAGGTATACAGGATGTATCACATAAAATGTTACAAATATTTCTTTTCAAATTATACAGGTTACGAGGAAATTTTTTTGCAGTTTGTGTTGAAGCCTTTTAAAATCAAATGCTGCCACTAAAAGAGGACAAATAATACGATATCAAAAGAGATTATTTTAATGGGGTAATATTTTTGTATTTTTTATCTTATTTGACAAAACATTCATAAGAAACATTTTTTTATTGTATAGTTAAAAAAGTTATGACAAAAAATATTTTTCAGTGATTTAAAGACTACGAATGTTAACGAAAAATCATTTTATTTAATTTTTATTAATATTACAATGAAATTTTTTAAATTTTTACTAAATGTTACAAATATTTCTTCTGAAATTAAAGGTAGCGAGGAAATTTTTTTGCAATTTGTATTGAAGCCTTTTAAATCAAATACTGCCACTGTAAGAGGACAAATAGATATCAAGAGATTATTTTAATGGAGTAATATTTTTTATCTTTTTATTATAGAGATTATTTTAATGGAGTAGTATTATCTTATTATTTGACAAAACATTCATGAGAAATATTTTTCCATCGTACAGTTAAAGAGTTATGACAAAAAATATTTTTCAGTGACTGTGAATGTTAACGAAAAATCATTTTATTTAATTTTTATAAATTAAATTTTAATAAATATTACAGTAAAAGTTTACAAAATGTATATAGAAACTTCATATATGTATTGCAATAAAATACATTACAATATCCACATTTTACGTGGAACTCTAAAACAACAAAAAAGTTCATATAAATATGTACAAAATCGCCTTATTTTCAAGTTACAGCTATTTTTGTATTTTTGTGTCAATCTACTCACCTTTATAAAAAGGGCTTAAAGTAGATTTTTCGTGCTGAATTCTGAAGACTGCCTCTTAAATGATCCTGTTTCCCGAAGGCGCTGATGTATCCTTTGAAAAGTCTTAGCATCTGGTAAATCACGATTGGGAAATCTTTCTGCATACAGACGTCTAGCTTCTGACGCATTGCCCTCAGCAAGTCCATACATTAGATGCATGTCTGTCATTTCTTGACTCGAATATTTCATCATTGTGTAAAGTGTTGCCTAAACCTGTGTATTCGTAGATATACTGTATTAAGACAAAGTATAAGTAATTATTAAAATAAAAAATTGAACAATTGAAAGTGTTTATAGATTGCAATCGGAAACGTCATCACTTTAACCTTATTTAAGAAATTCGGTGAACAAGGTTAAAATATTACATGGGAACACTCGGATTTCGAGGACAAAACATAATACTCGGAAACACTGACGCTTCTGAACGCAGCCCTAAATTATATGTTATTGCGATACTCTCAGCAAGACCCTCTGTGACTCATTTAATAGCCACTATATTATCGATTTTGCGAACAGAGCTGGTTGTTAGCTCGGAATGAAAAATTGCTGGAGTATAAAAATAATTATAACTCGGAAAACAAAGCGACTTCGGACGTGAACAAACTCCTTTTATTGTTTTAGAGTCCTGAATTCGTTCCTGGCGTATCTCACATATTGTGCACTCAGTTTTACATGTTATGTGTAAAATATATGAATTAAAAGTTCTACGATGGGATGGGATATTGGAATAGAGTCATACAACTCACACACGCGCGCGCGCTATGTATTTCACCGGTGAATTTGCGCCTTTAATCTCCCCATAAGGTTATATAACTATTTCTACCATTGTAACTTTAATCTCAGTTCAACTTTCGATCTTTTTCTAATCTTTAGAACTAGAAGAGAATGAAAACTGAGTTAAACCGATATTAAAGTTAATTTACGTTACTAGAAATCAAACATTAAGCGTGTCACTCTTTTCAATTAAGGAGACAGCCGGTGCTGTAGACAGTTGAGTCTGTCACTGTCACATTACGCTTACACGTCGCCGCTGAAACAGCTGTTATAACCTATTTTCCCAATCGTTCCGATCGTAGTGAAGGAGACACAGTTTTTGAGATTTGATTTAACAAAATGCAGGCAAGTGAATCACATTGTTAAGCACGCAATTCTTTTCAACAGTATCAATTTTGAACGTGAATATGAAATCGTGTGTAAACAATTTTACTTACGAAACAATCCGAAGTAAACATATTTTGTCGGATTTCATATGTTTTTAATGTTATTATTACATATGTTATTTTTGGAATTCGATTTAACAATATGCAGACAAGTGAATCACATTGTTAAGTACGCAATTCTTTTCAACAATATCAATTTTGAACGTGAATATGAAATCGTGTGTAAACAATTTTACTCATGAAACAATCCGAAGTAAACATCTTTTGTCGGATTTCATATGTTTTTAATGTTATTATTACATATGTTATTTTTGAAATTCGATTTAACGGTATGCAGACAAGTGAATCACATTATGTTAAGCATCCAATTATCTTCAATAATATCAATTTTTAACATGAATATGAAATCGTGTGTAAAGAATTTTACTCACGAAACAATCCGGAGTAAACATCTTTTGTCGGATTTCATATGTTTTTAATGTTATTATTACATATGTTATTTTTGAAATTTGATTTAATGGTATGCAGACAAGTGAATCACATTATGTTAAGCATGCAATTATCTTCAACAATATCAATTTTTAACATGAATATGAAATCGTGTGTAAAGAATTTTACTCACGAAACAATCCGGAATAAACATCTTTTATTGGATTTCATATGTTTTCAATGTTATTTTTACATTTGAATATTATACCTTTACTTTTTTATTGTTACATTTTATTGAATCATATCATCTTTACATGCAAACAATTGTTTAGGAACAGGATATCCCGATCGACATTAATGCTGGAAAGTTATTGGACTGGCTGATTAATCGGAGGCACTGCAAGAAGGATTGGCATACGAACATTTTGACCATCAGGCAGAAAATTAATAATGCGATACAGAATATGCCTGCTCATGATGGCATTGCCTCATTGTTGTCCGGCGCATGTAAGCAGTATCAATCATTACAGTTTGATCCTATAATTTTTAAGCAAGCATATGATTGCAGACTCCCGAGTTTTCATTTTGCCTTTTTACAGATATAAATTACTTTTACTGCGTGAAAATCGTAGAAATCTTGAAGGAGACGGAAGCCGACACGAAAAATTTATTCGGGCGTTACGGCTCGCAAAGGATGAAAGATTGGCAGGAGATTTTGCGATTGTACGAAAAGGATAATGTATATCTCGCCGAAGCCGCCCAAATGCTCATGAGAAATGTCAATTACGAAGTTCCCAGTATCAAGAAGCAGATACAGAAGCTGGAGCAATCGTTAATTGTAAATTGATCTACAATGTGTAATATTAATCGTAATATTATTTACTTATTTTATCGTACGTATAATAAGTGCACGTAAAACTGTGTGTCGGCAGGAATTGGAGAAGAAAGAAGCAGAACATAAAAAATCTGAAAATATTGCACATACAGAGTACAACGCGCTATGCAAACAGTTAGGTATAACTGGTTATAGTACAGTCAGACGCGAGTTAATGGACAAGGTGAAAGAATTGCCAGAAATTTATCAGAAGGTGGCAGAGAAGACGAAGAGCTTGGACAAGGTTGTGGAGTTTTACAGTGCATTTGTCGAATTTACCTTCGGCCAGCAATACGACAGTGATTGCGTGTCGATGATTAAATATGTCATTGGTATGTTTGCATAATCATTATTTCAAGAATTTATCACCCAGTATTTAAATGGGAAAGGATTAAAATGAATTAAAATTTTTTAATTTATAGATTGAAATGGATTTGACCTCCGTGGAAATGAATGCATTTCTATTTTTTCATAATCGAATATAATATAATATTTTTTTTGGATTTAGATGGATTGAAACAATATATTTTCTAGTCACAATTTTTAATTGAATAACATTCATGATTTATTTTCATGAAAAAACTTTTTGAATTTAATTAGATTGAAAAACTGCATTTTCTACCTAGAATTTTGAATTAAGCGGTATTGATTTACTTTTTATTGCTAAATTTTTTTTTGGATTGTATGGCATAGAAAATGTGCTTCATGCAATTCCTATAAATGAATGCAAAGGTATTAGACATTGAAATGGATTAAAATTTTCAAAAGTTCGCATTCGCGAACGTTGAAGTATTTTTTTTTCAATCTATTTCAATCCATTCTCGTTTACTGGGCAATATTTGAATAAGAAGTACGCATGACAAATTATTATATTATTTTTTTTTATTTACAGACAAAGGAAACACAACGATGTTTGAATATACTTACGGAGAAGTACCGGTGTCGATAATTGAGCCGTCGTTAAATATTAAAGCGGATGAAGATGAAAGTAATGGGAGGCCTAGTATGGACGCCAATGTATGAATACGATTTTTTCGCGATATTTAAAAAAAAATTTGATTGTGCATTATTATCATGAGTCTTCTCAACAGGCCATTGATTTCGGCAACTTGGATCTGGATGGAGAGATTGATTTTGGCGAAGAAGTTAGTTTAGACGTAGGAGGCGATATCGATTGGGGAGACGAGAGCGCGGAGCAACCTACCGCGGGGGAAGCAGATTGTAATGTCTCTTTAGAGGAGTCGGGTATAGTTGTGGAAGCAGATGGTCACGAAGGTGGCGTGGCTAAGGGGTCTGAAGCTTATACGATATTAGACAATCCGACAACGAGATCGGAATTTATCAACCAGTTGTTTGAGGTATGACATATAAATATACACATATATAGTTTAAAAAATTGCTTTTTTCAAATTTCTGGAAAAAAACCAGAAAAATTTCGATTTTTTTCTGAAAAATTGATTTTTTTGGGAAAAATTGCTGTGTAAACGGTATACTATCTAATTTTTAATATTTTTCATTATATTAAATATTAATTGGGATTCAGAAAGTAATGTAAATGACTTCATGTAATTTACTTTAATTTGCTCGTTAAAATGTGTAATTTTTTGTGTAAATTAGATATAAGCTTATAATTCTTATAACTCTCGTATTTTATAATATTATTGAAATGATACACCTCGTATAATTTGGTGGAATTAATAATGAAAAATTAATGAATTAATTTTTATATTTACTTTTGAATACTATATTCCTTGAGGTGAAGATTATTTATTATTAAATAAACTGTTTTATAGGAAACGCAATTCTAACAAGTGTAAAGATTAATTTAAGTTAATGTTTATATTAAGCATTTTTAAAGAGTTTTGATTATTAATAATTGTCAACAGCCATACATCTTATTTGAAAAATACATTAATTGTTTTTTTTTATTTATTCTTATATAATTTGTTTTTTATTTCTTTCGTATTTAACATTATCAGCAATAAATATACATATGCTTTTTATAAAATTTAAGAAATTTAAAAAGTAAATTAAAGTGTTGCAAATGTGAAATGTAATATGTTTTATGAATTTGTACGTGAAATTTTCCATTGAATTTTTCTACCCCTTGAAAAAGAAACCAAAAAAATCTACGGAAAAATTGAAAAAACCGGTTTTTCTTTCCTGCATTTAAACTATATACACATAAGAAATTGACACAGCTCTGCATTTTTATCTAAATATGTATTTCGACAGTTGGAGGCATTTATGAAGTTACGTCTGTACGAATTCAAAGGCGACGACAGGAACAATCTTCTCAGCTTCAGTCAGATGCAGGATGCCTCACCTATTCTGCAACTTTCCACCATAGAGACCACTCAGAACATGCTGGATAACGTTCAAGTTATTCTCTCCGAGATGTTGCATAACAATGTTCAGCATTTACATAATATCAAACATTATTCAAGGTATAGTCAATTAAACATAATATATTTTCTTTTTACAAAGAGATCTTTAATGTTTATATATCTCTGTCGCAGATACGTGGACATAGTGGCTACTACTTTAAAACAAAAAATAAATCAGATCGATCGAATGGTAGCCCAACAAGAATCCGTGCGACAGAAGCAAGATGACACGCAGAATCAAATTGATAAATTACGTCCGCTGTTGAAACTCATCATACAAAGGACTAAGGAATTACAAGCAGAGGTACAATTACCTTTGTTCTCGCATTCAGGGCTGGGCATATTTCAAATACTTGTATTTAAAATACAGTATTTGAAATACAATTTCAATCTATTTTGTATTTGAAATACTAAAGAAATTATTGATAAAATTCTTGACAACAATTAACCCTAGACTACCACATCTGGGTAAAATTTACCCGGACCATTTTTGACGTGCGTGCCATTCCGACAGGATTGAAAAAGTGGGGTCGCGATGTGGGAGGGAAAAAACTTATAAGTGTCCTCTACAACCTTCCATCATAAGCCACGTCATTCCACTTGGTATTGCCATTCAAGCCACGCGTAAAGTTCGACAATCGGTCTATAAGTTTACTCGGTCAAATAAATGTTTTTTAAAGTGAAGTCATATTTTTGAAGAGGTATTTTTCTTTTGAAAATACCACTCGTGTTCTTTTAAAAACTATGCTTTACTTTTTTTTGTTCGTCTCTGAAAAGAACTGCGATGTAAAAGAAAAACCAGCCTTTTTTGAAAAAGATATAAAAGCCGATTTTTGCAAATTGTTCATGTCTTTAAGATCTTTGAGTGTTACTATCTATTCAGTCACCTTTCTTACTGTCTGGCGCATAGATAAAAAAAAAGTTTTAAATCGATGCGTTTGAACCGAAGTTACGCAACAAAATAGGTAGGTCGGGTAAATTTTACCCAGTGTGACAGATTGGGTGGCAAATATAGTGTGGTAGTCTAGAGTTAAAGTAACTTCAATTTTTCTCATATGACAATTAGCGATACCAATTATTTTCGTCAAGTTTCTGGCAATATCAAGTCATCAGAGTCAAATTTTATAATTTCACATTACTAAATAGATTTCTCGTGCGGTTGATTGAAAAGAGAACTGTTGGAGGGGGGGGGGGAGGGTTAACATTATATATTATCGTAATTGAAAGATTAAATTAAAAAGTATTTTGTATTTCAAATAAAAACTTAAAAGTATTTTGTATCTCAAATCAATAGATTGAAAGCATTTTATATTTTGTAATTCAAATACTAAGATTGCCGGTATTTTGTATTTTGTATTTCAAATACTTTAATGATGTATTTTGCCCAGCTCTGCTCGCATTGTTGTTTCGGAATAACATTCTGCTATTTTTTAATATTGTATCTAATTACAGATAGAGCAAGATATTTCCAGGAAATACAAGAATAGGACGGTATATTTAACCGGAGGTGTAAGTACGTTGTAAGTTTCAGACAATGGAGAAAAAAAATTGTTGACTTATGTGTTAAATGTAAATAATATCTACATTAACATAATATGATTTCGCATTTACGATTGTAAAATATATACACAATATAATTTTTTTACTGTTATTCTGCATCTATTTCCTCGATATAGTATAAGTAACGATGTATGATTGTAATGTATCTTCATATCTCTAAAGATGTATCCTTTTTAAGAGTAATCAGTACTCTTTCTTTGGTATCCGAATTTTATCTTTGAAAGAATAAGGTTTTTTTTTATACGATGCATATATCTTCATCTCGAAAGTTAAATCTTACAAGGTAAAGCAAATTTTTTTCATGTTTCAAAACGTGGCCTATGCTATTTTTAAAATACATAATTTATATAATCATGAAGAGATTCTGTACAAGTCTCCACGGTGACGAGGTACAAACTGCTTTGGTAGTAGGACAAGGATATCTTCGCAGACACTCGGCTAACGAACGATCGCATTCGCACAAACGTTGAGCACAAGACCCCGATCCTCCCCAGCTGCCATGCTCAATCGCTGTAACAAAGATTTCACAAACTGTATTATTTCATTCATTGTGTCACGTTATTTACATATAGCATAAATAAGTCAATTTTAATTTATAAAAAAGGTATATAGTACGTAAAGAAGAAGATAATATATTATGTCCTCCATTTATATTTTGTACAGTTATTTTGTTAATAATTGATATTTTAAATTGAAAACTTACATTTGTCAAAGTGTTATTTAATCGATTCTAGATTCAAAGTTATAAAATATATATCACATAGGATATTGTTTATAAAAATGTGGCGGTACTGCAAAATGGATCGAAGAAGAATAGAGGTGATACTATGGCCCCTTACAAAAATATACTAAAAAAATTTGTTTTGTTTAAAAAACACAGTGTTGTGTTACAAATATATTTATAAAGAAACTGCAATGGTTTTGGGGAGCGCACTATCAGCGTTACTGTATCATTTTAGCTTTATCATTAAATGTAAAATAAGGACAGAACATTGAATTAATAGCATTAATAGCGTGCTTCATGAACGCACACAATATTGCAGAATGTATAAAATTGTATAAGTATACGTACACATATAAATTTCTTCTGTTTATAGGCTACTGAAAATCTATCGTATATACACAGGGTGTCCCGAAATTCGCGAATCAAAATATCAAGCATAAATAGCAAGAGAGTCTTCGAGAAATTAAGTAAAAAATTTGTAAATTTTTATTTTAAGCAATAGTTTTTGAGATATATGGGTTTAAATTTAGCCAATTCTAGATTAGTACTCGCGTGAAGTGCGCGACCACTAACACTACGATGCGCTCCACGGATATGTTTCCGTTTAATCGTAATCTATAATTGGCTAAATTTAAACTCTTATATCTCAAAGACTACGCTTAAATTAAAAATTTACAAATAACTTTTTTACTTAATTTTTCGAAGACTTTCTTGCTATGATATTTTGATTCGCGAATTTTGGGACACCCTGTATGTATATACGTGTAATGTGAACTATAGATTAGTAGCTACAATCGAATTATCGAATATTTATTCCAAAATTAAAAAAAAAAAGATTTCAGACACGCTTTAATATCAGGGTTGCGTTCAGATTCCCTACTTGCATGGATGCATTCAGATATTCATGTTTTGAAGAATTTAAATGCATTATGCTTAGAGGACTACATTTGCAAAATGTCATGCAATTGTTTAACTCGACTCCATGCTACTCTCAAAAATGTGTACAGATAAGAAAGTGTATATGTTTATAACATACAGTTATAACACACAAAAAGTTTAAGAAAAATGAGGAAAAGTACGTATAATATTAAAATGCTTCTTGAAAATATTTCGAAATGTTCAAAAATAAAAATGCGTTATAATAAATACCAGCCATTATGTATTGGCATATAAGCGCCATTGTTTATATGGCAAACTACTAAATAAATTATTTCATAAATAGTCAATTAGTAAAATTCGGCATCTAATAGCGAAAATATCTATAAGGGCCAATAATATCACCTTCTCCTCTATATTTCCTTAATTGTAAGGAATTATTCTAGTCTTCCGAATTTACAAAAAAAATTGCGCTGGCTCGTAAGAAAAAGAACAAACGAATAATAATCAATAAACGAACCGCAAATAGGCTTGTAACCTTCGTAACATTTCCAGTAATACGGTACGAAGTATTCCGAACTGAGGCATTCCGTAGCGTCGTAGCACCAGTCGTGCATCTTGCAACATCTGAAACGTATTACGTTGATATTATCAATTGATATTTATTTGTAAAGAAGAACTCGCGCGAGATGTAAATGGTATATGCTTTCTAATATATAGACGTGAATAACGTACTGGTCGATACCATCGATGACATAACCGGATCCCAAGAATCCGCAGTAGCAACCGTATCCTTTGTAAGCTAAAGGATTACATCCCGTGGCGCATACTACCATGTTGTAAAGATGTATCACTCCTCGTTTGAACCTCGTATGGCCCGTGGTCTCCTTTCCGCTCGTTCTGAAATCACGTACGGTCTTCATGTCGTCTCGATCCGAACGGCACACATGTCTTTTCTAAGACGTCTTTAAGACGTTATCAAAAGAATCAGAAATAATAAAATTAGGCCAGACGAGCGTTAAAACGAAGACGACAGCGTTTATTAATACTACAACACACTAAATCTAAATCTAATCTAACTGAATAAAAATTAATAGTCAAATACGCGGTTATGAAAAACTATAGGTAGGAGGGAACGCCTTAATAAACGCTGTTATAAACATCTTCATTTTAATGCTCGTTAGTCTGGCCTAATTTTATTATTTCTTGTTTTTAAATTGACCAGCTTGTCGTTATATTGTTTGTTTCTCAAAAGACATTTCAAATTCGTCTTCAAGACTTTTTGAAAAGACGTCTAAAAGTTGTTTCTTATAAAACATTTCTTGGAGCATGTATTTACATTTTATTAACTGTAATATTTATCGATTAAAATACATGACATGGCCAATCTGGATATAACGTAGCCAATATTTACTTTTACATTCAGTTAATCTGGCATTCCGATATTTTATATCATTTACAATGACACAATTAAGGCAATGTTATTTGCAAATGTGTTAACAAAGGAAAGAACATAAGAAATTGGAATTAAATATAATAAATAACCAAATTAATAATAAATCAATCTGATAAATTTATATAACAATGATTTAAATACGTATACTAACTACTATGACATTTATATCTATGATATTTTATATCATTTACAATGACACAATTAAGGCAAAGTTATTTGCAAATGTGTTAACAAAGGAAAGAACGTAAGAAATTGGAATTAAATATAATAAATAATTAAATTAATAATAAATCAACCTGATAAATTTATATAACAATGATTTAAATACGTATACTAACTACTATGACATACATAACTCTTCTAATGACAAGACTGATATAGATCTCTGTTGTAATAGATAGATTATTATCAAACTTATATAAATATTAAATTATTTAACAATTTCAAACAAAGCCGATATATGTATGTACAATAAATAATGAAGAGAAAAAGAGCCTTAAATTCAGTCAAA
Organism: Wasmannia auropunctata; assembly: GCF_000956235.1. Classification (NCBI taxonomy): domain Eukaryota; kingdom Metazoa; phylum Arthropoda; class Insecta; order Hymenoptera; family Formicidae; genus Wasmannia; species Wasmannia auropunctata. The sequence goes on along the minus strand of NW_012028692.1, from coordinate 13,804 downwards.
GCTAGATGGTTGTAGAAAAATAATATTAAAAATTTTAAAATTTTTAAATTTTAGCTATCGTAAACTGTGTGCCGATTAAAGACCAGTAATCGCGCGGCGCGCACTTTACGATTAATTGAAATTTAAAGATTTTAAAATTAAAAATATTAGGCAATCAACATCCAACCGAATTTGGAGCTATTTTCTCCCTCATTATTTGTTATATAAATGATCTATATGTTGATTTCTCAAGCAACAGTAACTCTTCTTTCATATTTTTCTTCTTGTCAACGTGTTTCGGTATCATTAATTTTTATTATGCAATTATCACAATATATTTAAAAATGATATAAAATTAAAAACATCTTTCTAGCAACTTTACAAAACATTTTCAAAATTTTAAAATGTCTTTTAAACGTCTTAATGTTCTCTGGGAGTCTGATATTATAAATTGTCACATTACAAATTAACTCTTTGCTGCCATACTATACATTTTGTAACAGGAACAGCACTGGGTATTTGGTGTAAAAATATCGCATAAAAATGATATGAATTTTCTTTCAAACAAAAAATGTCATTTTTAATCAATAAAAAAATATTTTTGATAACCATTGTGTCAACATCTTAACGATAAATTTAATTTGACTGCGATTTTCCGTCTGACTACATTCCTTTATCTTGTCTCGGGCCTTGTTTTATTTGGACTCGTTACTGTCAAATAACAGGTTGATTGATTCAGGTGCAGCGAAGTAACGACTTGACCCGCATTTGAGAACATATATTCTTTCGTTAGTGGATCTTTTTGCTGAAAATGGCCTAAAATGAGATTCGAAACGTTTGAAGAATGTGAAAGATTTTAATAATTGCGAGTTCAAATATATTATTTATTTAAACACAATGCGCACTAAGTACCGCTCTGTATAATTCTCATTGCCTTAGTATTAATTCTTGTTTTTTAATTTCGAAAGTTCTTTTTATCAATCGTAATTTTAATAAATAAAATAATAACAAGTAAATGTATTCTTATTAGGTATACTGCTGGAAGGTCGGAATTACCGATATTACAGTTGTATGAATATCTCCGAATTGATTGAACGAAACTGAAAATCTTTTTTACAGGATTAAAATAGACATGAAATGTGGGACGAAGGAATTTGTAGTAAAAACGAAAAAAAAAAGAAAATAATTAAAAAATTTTTTTTGTTTTTACTACAAATTCCTTCATCCCACATTTCATGTATATTTCAATCATGTGAAAATATTTTCAGTTTCGTTCAATTAATTCGATATTCATATAACTGTAATGTCGGTAATTCCGACCTTCCAGCATCGTCTTAATAAGAAAGTTAGCATATAAAGTAAAAGGAATCGTCCGGCATGCCATATCCACAGTGGCAGCTAAGGGTTAACAAACGTTTCCGTTCGCAGGTAGGTACGTCCGACTTACGCAGATTGAGCCTTCGTGTTGTTCGCCGTCGCGTTGCTCGGCGACACGCGCATGTAGACATCCTTGCCGTGAATACGCGCTGAGGAAGCGCTCCACGGGTCACCGCTGTGACTGACGTACAGATCCTCTTGATTTTCATTTATATCATTATGCACATATGAATAATCGTAGTCCGCTTGGCGCGTTCTGGCACCGCCAAGTATCTTATAAACATCTGGCGTACCGTTACCTGTAAGAGAGTGCCACAAGTGCTGATAGATCAAAAAATAAATAGCGTTAGCGAGAGAGAAAGACGAAAGATTGCACACGACACCTACATACAGTTATAAAACGATATACAGTTATAACCGTAGTTCGTCATACTTATATATTAATTTTATACAATCGAATATCGTTTATCTCGATCTTCATAATCTTTAATTTATCGGAAATCTAGCGGATCACAAATTGGATTTTCTACAGTTTTTTTTTACTATGGTGAATACTTTAAAACTATACATCTATGCCATGGTATACTTTCTATCAAGGTTGAGCAAAATACATCATTAAAGTATTTAAAATACTGGCAATTTTAGTATTTGAATTACAAAATATAAAATACTTCCAATTTTTCGATTTGAAATATTATACAAAAAATACTTTTAAGTTTTTATTTAAAATACAAATACTTTTCAATTTAATCTTCTAATTACGATATATAATGTTAATATAATGTTAATATATAATGTTACCCCCCCCCCCAACAGTACCCCCTCTTCACTTTTAGAGAGAGAAAGAAAAGTTGTTTTATTCTCTTACGCTTTTTAACAGTCCTATTGTTCTGTACCAACCGCACGAAAAATCTATTTACTTATTGTGAGATTATGAATTTTGACTCTCATGACTTGACATTGGTTGAAACTTGAAACGAAAATAGTTACAGTATCGCTAATTGTCATATGAGAAAAATTTAAGTTACTATTAATTGTTGTCAAGGATTTTTATCAATAATTTCTTTAGTATTTTAAATACAAAATAGATTGAAATTGTATTTGAAATACAAAATACAAAATATTAATTATGTGCTCCGCTGAAATGCAGAATACAAAATACTGTCCCAACCGCACGAAAAATCTATTTACTTATTGTGAGATTATGAAATTTGCCTCTGACGACTTGATATTGCTTGAAACTTGACGACGAAAAAATAGTTAGTGTCGCTAATTGCCATATGAGTAAAACTTAAGTTACTATATTAACTGTTGTCAAGGATTTTTATCAATAATTTCTTTAGTATTTTAAATACAAAATACTTTTATGTGCTCCGCTGAAATACAAAATACAAAATACATTGCAAATTGTATATTTCAAAACAAGTATTTGAAATATGCCCAGCCCTGCTTTCTACGCATAAACGAATGGAGAACGTGCTATCGATATCGCCGGGAGCAGTGATCTCTTTTTAGTAATTCTACCGGTTACGCGAGTCCGGTATGTAGAAGGTGCATGTATTTCCCGAACCATCCCGATGCGTATATGCGCGCGCGTTGCACGATCTTTCTCTCCTGATCACTAAGAAACAAGTGCTTCACCTTGATCTAGACCCGCTTAGCGTAAAACTACTCTCATTCATCCCACTTCTGGCCGGTTTTAACGGTTTCTCGACGATTTTCCATAAACGCCGAGGGAATTGCGCGGCCGTCCACTCTTCGCCTCTCGAACGATCGTACGACGAAATGCGGGAGTTATTTTCCCCAATTTCACTTTTTAGATTATCCTTTCTACCAGTTCGGTGAGATATGCAGAATATAATCTCTCGTACATTTCACCGCGCTGAGATTATTTCAATGCGTCTCGCAGATTCAGAGAAAGAAAAGAAGCGAATTTACTTTTCATGTATTAACTGTGTTAAAAAGGAACCGATAACCTTTGCATTTTATTGATAAAATTATATATCTTTTTACTGAAAAAAATGTATCTTATCATTAATTAAGTTATTCAATAGCCGTTTTATCACCTTCCGATATATTTACGCAATTATTTTTACAGTCATTTTTATTCTGGTAACGCCAAGAACGTACACAATTAATCGTTGGCATTTATTTTACGATCCGTTGCATTCTCTCGCTTCTCTAAGAAGTGCCAGAAAGTCGAATAAACGTCTAATCTGGTGCCAAAAGTAACTTGTATAATTTTGAACAAAAAAATATCAAGTATTACATCTGCATATTCATCTATTATAACTTCTTAATAGGAATATTATGCATTAAATTATAATAATAAAAATTATTACAATTGCAATATAATTATAATAAAAATTATTATAATTATAATACAATTATAATAAACAAATATTATTTATTATATTCTTTACTAATATTAATATTATTATAAAAATATAATTATAAATTATAATTAATGAATTATAATATTACATTGTGGAATATTATAAGCTCTTTCACAAATACATAACTTATCTCTTTCTATAAAAAAAAAATGAATAATGCACACGTTTGCTTTAAAGCGTCAATGAATTTGTTATCGCAATGGAAACGTAGCATAAAGAAAATGGATATTTCGGAGGAATAATATCAACAGAATTTCTAAAAGAGATACATGATATACTTATCTCTGTTATACATGGATGTTATCACTTGAGAATTAAACGTATCGAGAACGGAAGCAGGATCTTCTTTGCAAACGAGCGCGCCCCGTTTGCTGTTTTTTTCCCCCTTGTCATAACATATAGCCGATCCCATCCGGATGAATTTCTATTTTTCACGAAGTCTCTACTGCTTGAAAATTCACGTTCGCGTTTCGGTTCGCGGTGCACGAGTACCTCGATACGAGAGCAAGACGCGCTTCCGCGTGCACGTTGCAGCGAAATTGTGTATAGTCGTCACTATTCAAAGATTCTTGCTTGGGAAAAATGTATCGTTCATATCACGTTTACATTTCGCTGAATTTGATGAGAGGTCCACGCATTCGGTATGATATTGTATTACATATATGATATATATTATACAAATATATTTATTTTATAACAATATTTTTAGAATTATATGAATTGTGCAGTAAATACGAACCCACACAAAAGTAAAAGAAGCATCATAATCGAACTCGCAAATATTAGTTGTAATCTCGATGAGAATTATGCGATTGCGCAATCCCTCGCTTGAATTTCTTTTCTGCCTTAATGGAATTTCGCTTGTTTGAGGTGGAAAAAATTGCCAATAATAATCATGAAAGGTAAATCAAACAGGCGAATGCAAACTTTAGATGCATTGTGTAACGTTAGAATGTTCCAAAAGGAAGAAAGAGTGAATTAATCGTTAATTCGATTCTCGACGAATTTAAATTTAAAATTATTGCATCGAATAAAATAAATAAACTGCAAATAAAATAAACGGTAATTGGGTTTTTGTCACAAATACGCTCTAGCAATTAAAAATTTTTTCAACTGTGCCAAAGCTATTTGTCTGTCCCTCGAAGGTCTTTCCGAAATATCAATAATGGAATACCTAAGCCCGTCATTACTTACTTACGTCATTACTTACAAAACAAAATCATAATGGCGTAAACGTTATAATGGCAACTTAATTAAACATGTACGTAGAAATATATCGTAGTTAGGTTACTGTAACGAATTACTGTAACTACGCACGACTTGTTACGATCGACGCGCTTCGCAGAGGAAAATTGAGAGATTGTACACACACACACACACACACACACACACACCGTTTTATACCGCTTCATCTCTCTTCTGCGGTCGGAATTGCTCAACGACAAGTAAATTGAGAATCGCGAAATGAAACACGGCACGATCGAATCGCAAGCTTTTAACGGTTCCATGGTAACAATTGACGATTGGCGTCATAATGCTTCACAACGTTAATTAGTCTCCGGGCGGTATAGTCACTGTAATCCGTGAAACACGATTCCTTTTTGCTCTCGCGGTTTCCACGGCGCGCGGCGGCAACGTAAAAATTTAATGCGTCGATTTTCTCCCCTCTGAAGTGAGCACGGAAAGCAAGGCGTGGGCAAACGAAGGGTGAAAGTCAACTTTTAGTCGTCCATCAAGCGGGATTCTATTGCAAACATTCGATTTTCAGTAAAAAAAGAGATTTAATTAACAGAAAATATATATTGATATAAAACGTTAAGAAACTTTCGGCTAGAAATTAAATTCAAGCTAAATATTTGCTTAAGCAAAACGCATTTTATAGCTCGTTCGAAAACATGTGATATAAATTTCTGTTGGAAAATGTGTGTAAAATACAAATTTCTTTTTAACTCGAGCGATATCGATCACGGTTTTTCTTCGAGGCGTATTTCACTGATTTCACAATAAAATAATCAAATGACCAATCAAGCATATCTCATTGCTGTTTTCTTCTCAGGTTAAACGTTTACAATGAGAGTTAAGACTTAAGATTTAAGAAAATTGACCAATCATAATCGATTATTCGTCTCATGTAAGAAGAATAATCGATTGTAATTGATCAACTTTCTTAAATCTTAAGTCTTAAATCTCATTGTAGACGCCGCTTTAAGCATTGCCTACAATAAGATTTTAAAGCGTAAAATTAAAGCTTAAGCCTTAAGCCGTAAAAAATTAATCAATCACAGTCGAATGTGAGAAGAATAATTAATCATGATTGGTCAATTTTTTACAGTTTAAGGCTTTATAAAGCTTAAGTTTTACGCCTTAAAATCTTATTGTAGACGTCGCTTTAGTGTCGGTGCACAATAAGAATTTTAAATCTTACACTGTAAGATATTGACCAATTACAATCGATTATTTTTCTCATATTCGACTACGTTTAGTCTATTTCTTACTACTTAGGACTTAAAATCCTTATTATAGACCGACACTAAAAGGTCCATCTACAATGGGAGCAGTAAGTCGTAAGCCGTAAGAAATTTACCAATCGCAATCAATTATTCTTCTCATATTCGACTGTGATTGGTGAATTTTTTACGGCTTACGATTTACTCCTCTCATTGTAGATGGACCTTAAGCGTCGTCTACAATGAGACTTAAGACTTAAGATTTAAGAAAATTGACCAATTATAGTCAATTATTCACCTCACGTGAGAAGAATAATCAATTGTAATTGGTTAATTTTCTTAAATCTTAAGTCTCATTGTAGACGTCGCTTTTAGTCCTAAAACACAATAGGTGTAGTAAGTCTTAAACCGCAAGAAATGGACCAATCGCAATCGAATGTGAAGAGAATAATCGATTATGATTGGTCAATTTCTTACAGCTTAAGACTTACTACATTTATTGTGTTTTGGGCTTACTGCTCGTTTTTTCACTATTTAAAACTTTCAAGTTGTACTACATACGAAAATTCCTTTCTAAGTTCGAATTTTTGTTCACCAAGTCCGTGGAGGAGAGGGAAATAATACCGGAACAAACGAAAGGGCCTGCGCTCGTTGTTCACGTCGCGATATACGATAACTGTGTAGAGTCTCATCAGGCTCATTAATTATGCCTGTGTTACTTTCGTTCATCGTGAATGAAATTATCTCTCGCCTGACTTGAATAGGGAGGGTGTCACGTCGTCAGCGATGTCGTGTGAATCGACTTAATTATAAATCTAGTCGCTCTCGCTACTTTTTAGATCCGTCTGATTCAATTGTGTGTCACACTTTCTTAGAAGTTCCGCGCGCGATACGTTTTGCGATGTTGATTGTGATAAAATAATTTTCTCACGAGTGTATGATTAGAGCGAACGGTTAATTAAGTTATTAGCAAGAAGCGAGAGAGAAAGAGAGAGAGAGAGAGAGAGAGAGAGAGAGAGAGAAACAACAATGTAAGTAAAAATTTTACACACGAGAAAACGAAACTCGATTATGTATATCGCATAATGCACGATTGACGACAAAGTAATGGAATGACGTGACTGTACTAAAAACAACACACAGAAAACATTAATAAAAGTAATATCATTTTTCGCCTACACGGCCGGATTAAATTAAAAAATTCGTACGTCCGCGAAATATCAATTACAATTCTATTTTCTACATTTTAAATTTTTCATCTAAA
>NW_012028692.1:0-6321 GCF_000956235.1 Wasmannia auropunctata | reverse complement strand
TCATTTGAAAAAAAGTTCATCATTTTACGATAATTTTTTGCGGAGTTACCGTTAACCAAAGTTGACCAATTTTTGCTCAAAATTTTTCTATGCCATAATTTTTTTGAGCAGTATATATATATATATATATATATATATAGAGAGAGAGAGAGAGAGAGAGTGTGTCGAAATTCGTAACTCAAAATGCCACAGTAACAAAGTTATTGAAAAAATAAGTTGTATAAATATTTATCATTTATCGTTTCGAAAGTTTTTGAGATAAATGCTTAAAATTATAACCAATTATGGATTATGATTAAGCAGCTTGTCCGTGAGTCGTGCGTCAATAGTGATTGCGCACGTACGTGAAATGCGTAACTCACGGATAAACGGCCGTTTAATCGTAATTTATAATTAGCCAGTTTTAAGCGTTTATATCTAAAAAATTACTGCTCGAAACAACAAATGGCAAATACTTTGAAAATTTATTTTTTCGAGAATCTCCTTTCTATAATATTTTGATTCACAAATTTCGGGACACCTTGTGTAATATATATATAATATCTCCGTGTTTAATATAATATAATAGTTTAATATAATATAATATAAATAATATAATATAATTATTAGATATTGATCTATTGGCTTTAAATATTTATGTATATTATATATCACAGCTGCGGAAAATTATGCATTAAGAGAAAAAAAGTGTACAATAAAAAGAATATTTCTTGATTCAATTAGGTATATTTAATATTATGTACGGCGCTCTCGGATTGTCAAATAATTATTTATTAATTTAATAAAATACTTGTTAATTCACAAAAATATGTTAATATTGTCGATGTATGTTTAAATAAAAAAGTATATATAATTAAACTAAAGAGAAACTGTCAATAAAACAAATTTCGTTATAAATCGAAAACTTTTTTTCTCAATGTGAAATTATTGATTTAATACGGTAAATTACTTATTCTTTAATTATTGACTTCAATAATCAATATGCGTAATGCATGCGATATTTAGTAAACTGTAATAGATAATTCAATATACATTTCTGTTTAGTTCAAGCAACATCGATCGCGGCTTTTCTTCAAAGCGTATCTAAGGTAGTCAAGCGAGCAATCAAATATTAAAGTATTTCATTGCTGTTTTCTTCTCAAGTTATTTCTTGTCTGTTAACTATTCGAAACTTCCAAATTGTACTATTAGAAAATCTTCTTCTAAATAAAAAATAATAAGGACTGTCGATATTGAAATAAAATCGCAAATAGATAGACAAATAAAAGTGTAGCGCGGTACTTAATTCGCAATAATTCACAGACATAATATTAAGATAACGGCATTAGTTCTGGATCATCCTAAGAATAAAAATTCATATTTTATTCAGAAAAATATCAAATAATCATATACATAATAACATATTTAATAGTTATCATTAATCAAGAATACTTTCAGGATTTTATTCTATTTCATTCAATACTATTTTATACTTTTTTATTTTTAATTGACTGAAATAATAAAAATTATTCACATTAGACCCTTGAATCTAGATACGGATCAGACTACTCGCGAAACATATTTAACTGTAATCAAGTATGATATTTATTTTTTTCATGAAATTTAATGCTACTTACTATCTCCTGTAAAAGCCATAAGGCAATTCTTAAACCTTATATTAAACCTTAAATTTTTAAAGATATAACTAAATTGACATTTTGCGTTTTATTACTCTAGTAAATATGCTATCAGTAAAATGTGTAGCATTGTTGCTAGTGAGACAAGAAAAAATTCATAAAGCTAACACAAATGCTAAAAAATCTTTTAATATACTTACATCATTCGATGAAAAACACAATTATTTAAATATAATTAATTATACAGAATTAGTGTCCGAGCCACATCTAATGCCCTTATCCTGTAGTTAATACCCTAATCGGTTCCTAAAGTATCTTAATCAGTATTTGCTCCGAAATTTCTTTAACTAATATTCTAGGACCCGATAAAATTTTAAATTAATGTATTTTTACTTAATTGAATAATATTTTTATTTTTAAAATAAAAATCCGAGGAATAAAATTAAACTTATAATTAGGTAAGCTTATAAAACATTTATTATAAACAATTTTTTACAATGCCATCTAGAGAAAATTGTAATAAAAGAAATAAGTGCTCTTACGAAACAAATTCAAATTTCAATTAAAGGGAGCCAAGCTAGATATTCGTGCTAACGTATATATTAATAAATTGTTGTTATATTAATAAAATGTTATATATAAAATAACAAATAAATATAAACATTAAACCGCTATATAACAAAACATTTCTACTCTGAAGTAAGTGGTCATCTTTGATGTTATTCAAACGCAATAAACAAAATAATTAAAATAACCGCAAACTCAAATCCTGATGTAATACTCGGAAGAAACTTCTCATACGTTCAATATAGATTGGTCGTCTCCAAATAATCGCAATGCTTCCGCTATCTAGAGATTTCGCGCGTAATTGAAAAAAATGTCCACTGGACCCGTGAATATCTATTACTGTTAAACATTAGAAACTTCGTATTTTATTTCTGACACTTATTTGACTCAATTGTAATTTTATTACTCTGGTCCTTATTAATATAGCTGTAGATTTTGACTTCTTTCGCATTATCGTGGTTGCACGCTTTTGACCTATATGGCTATCTACGCTGTAACTGTTACCTGACTGTCCAACCGTGGTAGCCTTGAAATTGTGCAGTAACGATTCAACTTATATCAGAGAACGCGGAATCATCTCTCTTTTTCTTTTTTTCGTTGGAGATAATTCCAAATGTAACCGAAACGGCCGACGAAGTTTGTAATGTTTAAGGTGGTTCTTTAGCAAAGTGCCGGAAATTTAGGGTGTCTCACCAGGGCCCACTAAAAATCATATTTGCATAATTTGGATGAAATATTAAAACTACGTGTATATCTAATGAAATAATATGAAACAAACGATATATATTTAGTATGCAAAAGTGAAGATGAAATAGCTAAAAAAATTTAATTTCTTTGTTCAATTTTTTTTGTGATTGAATTTGGCAACGTTGATTGTCCGCTCTCGGCTCGGTTGTGCAGCATTCTGCTATTTTTCCACGATATTTTGCTATTTCAACATTATTAAATATCTTTCCAGAATGATCTATTACTTTTTTGTGACCATTAAATCGTAATTTTTTAAACTATTATAATCTTGTTTTTTAGGAGAAGTCTTAAATCACGCACGGAAAGAATAATTTTGCTAAATGCAGATCTAAAAATAATTTTTACTCAATAATCAAAATAATTTTTTGCGAAAGTCAAAATGATTGTTAGAATATCAAAATGTTTTATAGCAATTTTTATCAGTTTTAACATTTCAATAAATTATTTTGATAATTCAACAAAAAATTATTTTCAGATCTGTTTTTAGTAAAATTTTTAGATCTTTCAACAAAATTCTTTCCGTGCGTAAGTAAGTTATATACGTAAAAAGTTACATTTTGAACATTTTTTTTCTCTCTTATTTCATCGATAATTTCCTTGCACCTTAGAATATTGCACACGTCAAGTTCGGTACTTCAACTTTATTATATAAAAAAATTGGACATTTCTATCGTAAATCGATTTACTAAGCAACTACTTTAATTATAATATACAACGTCTGTGAATTATTGCACACGAAACACCGCGCTGCACTCTCACTTGTTTATTTATTTGCGATTTTACTTCCTTCTCTGAGCTTCCTATAAGTTTTCATGTTTCGAAGTTACGAACCTACGAGTCTATCAAATTAATACGTCATTTTACCGAGCATGTGTAAACCGTACGGATCAAATATCTAAAGATTTATAAATTTAAACATTTTATATATTCAACAAGTACATATCAAGAGAACGGTTTTTTAATCTTTCGAAAAAGTGATTGCGAGTAAGATAAATCCCAAGCAGAACAAGTCATCAAAATGAAGTCAAAATGGCTCCAGAATGATTTTTAAAAATTCGAATCAACGATTTTTCTGAATGATCCTAAAATTTAGAATCTTTTGAATTCTGAATACAGATATGAAAATAATTTTGTCGAAATAATTACGTTGGAAACTCAATATTGACGAGCAATGCTGCGATAAATTTTGATATTCTGGCAATCAGTTTTTTTTTTCAACATAATTATTTTGATGGTCCAGCAAAATTATTTTCAGATCTGTACTTAGCTAAATTTTACAAGAATCTTTCAGCAAAATCGCGTTTCTTCCGTGCATTTTTCCATCAGACATTTTAACGCCATTCATTTCGATGTTATCGTAACCCGTAACATTATTGTTCAGTGCTTGGGATCTTGTCGAGCAGCTAATCCTCACCCCGGGCGTCGCAGCCGAGCAGCATTTCGAACAGCACGAGGACGCACAGTATCCTCCCCCGCCGCCGACGACGAGACGATCGATCTACTTCTTGCGGCGGATCGCGGTCACGTGCGACGTCGGACCTTTCGCGGCACATCGAGGGAGAGAACGGAGGCACGTTTTCACCGAGCGGGAGGCTCGGCAGGGCCCGACCCTTGATGGTGTCACCTGCAGCGTGTCATCCTCGAAACGTCCGGCGTGGAAGCGTTGCTCTCCACGTGTCGTCGCATCGGGGAAACCGCGCGCTCTGCAGCAGCAGTAGCAGCGGCAGCAACAGCAACGGCAACAACGGCAGCAACGACGAGTGTATCCAATTACACGGCTTCTCCGTTTTCGTCGGAGCCCTCGCTGACTGTTGATTTACACTGGATTCACGTGCACTTTGTGATGTAACCCCGCGCAATTCGAGAGACCGCGAATCACCACCGCCGCCCGGCGCCGTCGCCAACACCACCCCGCGAAAGGTCCCGATGGGTCAATTAACGCCGCTTCACAACGTTGTCCCTTTGACGACTCGGCTTCTTCTCAGTCGGACGATGTGGACTGAAAACACGAGCCGATCATTGTTCATTCGAATAAGGTCACCGGGCGGCCACTCCCGCGCGACACAAAGGGCGTATTTTTCTCGCGCGTCGAGCCGCGTGAAGGTTTTGCATTGAATCCGCCGGGAATTCAATAATGTGCGCCTGCTTTTTGTGTTCCGTCCTGCCGCGGCTTAAGTTAACGAATTCACCTCGGGGGGGAAAAACAGTTTCAACCGGGTTACACGGTCGGTTTATATGAACAGTTTACCACACGATGCTATATTTTCAACGAAGAAATCGCGCACGCGGTAATCCCGCGCGACTCCCTCGAAATCACGTGTTTGTTATCGCGCCAATTTCGATCATTCGCGATCCCTCGATCGTCGCGAACACGTAGATATACGTATATATATATAGCGGTTCCCTTTGTTTTCGAGGAAGACGCTCCTCTCGGAATTCTGTAACTTCGCGTTTAGACTGCTCCCCGCGCACGCCGCGGTTTACTTGAAAAGTTTCTCACGCAGCGAGGATCCACTTCGGCGACCGGAGGGACCGACAAAGTATATACTGGCTGTTCCTTATCAGGCGCCGTTCCGTCTCGTCGCCGTTTCCCTCCACGCAATGTCTCCTACCACCTTTTGCCGACATTCTTCTAAGGTGTGCACCTCAGATGATTTCAGATACACACCCACTCTCCAGCAGGAGTTCAACTCTCGGTGTGACCCCCCCCGAGAAAGTCCATCGGGAGCGCCGCGCCGCGCCGCGATTGTGTGCGCCCGACTCCGACGAGTATTATAGTGTGTGCCTTGGCCGATTCCCGCCGTCGCACTACCGAGTCTAGTCTCCTTGGCCTAGCGATGAATCTCTGTGTGCTGTTACACTTTCGTCGGGAAGAGGAGGAGGAGGAGGAGGAGAATGAGAGAGAGATCGTTAGAATTTTTCCATTGACCGCGCGGCGTCGATCTTTAATCTTATAATTCACCTTCTTCCGCGCTCTAAATTCAAAGGGCAACACGTACATTCCGGATATTTTTTTTTTCTTTCAGGCTTGAATGCCTCGCTCTTGTGGAATTGACTTATCGCTAATAACGTTTTTACCGGAACGGATCCCGAGACGAAAGAAACATGTAATTTGCTGTAACGTTGTTATTAAGTTATAGCTTAATGATGTTGAAGTATGTTTACGGATTTACGTATGTGACGTTAAGGTTAATGAAATACTTTGTATATAATCGTGTGTAACGCGTTCAATATAATTTCAATCCTGTTATTCGCACAAACGTAATTTTAAATAATTATGTAATTTAACAAATTATGTAATTTCCGATCTTCTAAATTATATATATATATATATGTATATACAGGGTGTCTCATAATAGGTGTATGACCGTTCATGGGTAGGTAGAACGGA
>NW_012028691.1:738067-738810 GCF_000956235.1 Wasmannia auropunctata | reverse complement strand
TAATCAAGGCAAAGTGTGCGGGTCCTTTACAGTCGTGGACAATGAGATTGTAACATATTTTTCAGTGAATTTACGAATGCGTAAACTCACAAACATGTTATATATAATTAAAATAACACTATTCTAAATGTTAATACTAACATCAAATTATATTATTTATTTAATATTATTTGAGAAAAATTATTAGAATGTTAAAAATCAAGCGTTCATAAAACTCATTAAAAATAAAGCAACCTCATTGTTCTCATTGCACGAGTGCATGTAGTGAAATGAATTAAAGAACAGACTCATTAATCGCGGGCACACTAATAAAGGGCACACAAATATATATGGATAGGCACAGTAATAAGGGGGCCCTTAATATGGCCATCGCGCCGTGGAGGGGCACACTAATAGGGACAAAAACATTGTTTTTATTTTTATTAAAATATATTGAAATATTAATATTCTTTACATAAAAAAAATTTTATAAGAAAAAGAAATATTTGAAAAATCGATAGTAATGTTACGTCCGGACCCCAGGATATTTAATTCGGTAGTTTGAGTGCGAGAGTAAATCCCGTGTGCGAACGAGATGGGACTGGAAGTGGAGGGGGTAAAGAATGACGCAACTAGACGAGCTGTCTCGCAGGTACGCGCCGAGGCGGACGATGCGAGTCAAAGGCGCTTTTGCAAGGGTTCGAAAACGAGTCAATGTCCTTAGAAGGACACTATTACTTCGTTTTATTGAACCAGCGCGATCG